>NW_018743425.1:0-46581 GCF_001683475.1 Chenopodium quinoa | reverse complement strand
AAAAAGCTTTGTTTTGAATGTGCTTGACTTTCATATGATTCAATTAGCATCGTTGAATGGATTTGACCACCATTTGATTCAAAAAGCTTTGTTTGACTTTTACTTAATTCAAATCGCTATTTTGAATGCATTTGAATTTCATTTGATTGAAAAAGCTTTGTTTGAATGTGTTTGATTTTCATTTGATTAAATTAGCTTTGTTTGAATGTGATTGACTTTCATTTGAATCAATTAGCTTTGTTTAATGCATTTGACTTTCATTTAATTCAAAAAGCTTTGTTTGAATGTGTTTGACTTTAATCTGATTCAAATAGCTTTGTTTTTTTACTTTCACTTGATTTAAATACCTTTTTTGAATGCGTTTGACTTTCATTTGATTCAATTAGCTTTGTTAGAATGCCATTGAGTTTCATTTGATTCAATTAGCTTTATTGAATGCATATGACTTTCATTTGATTCAAAAAGCTTTGTTTGAATGTGTTTGTCTTCCATTTGATTCAATTAGCATCATTGAACGCATTTGACAGTCATTTTTATTCAAAAAGCTTTGTTTGAATTACTTAGACTTTCACTTGATTCAATTAGGTTTTTTGAATGCATTTAACTTTTATTTGATTCAAAAAGCTTTGTTTGAATGTGATTGACTTTCATTTGAATCAATTAGCTTTGTTTAATGCATTTGACTTTCATTTAATTCAAAAAGCTTTGTTTGAATGTGTTTGACTTTAATTTGATTCAAATAGCATTGTTTGAATGTTTTTGACTTTCACTTGATTTAAATACCTTTTTTGAATGCGTTTGACTTTCATTTGATTCAAATAGCATTTCTTGAATGTGTTTCACTTTCATTTGGTTCAAATAGCTTTGTTTAAATGTGTTTCACTTTCATTTGATTCAATTAGCTTTGCTTGAATGTGGTTAACTTTCAATTGAGTCAATTTGCTTTGTTGAATGCATTTGACTTTCATTTGATTCAAAAAGTTTTGTTTGACTGTCATATGATTCAATTAGCATCGTTGAATGCATTTGACAATCATTTGATTCAAAAAGCTTTGTTTGAATTCTTTGGACTTTTAGTTGATTCAATTAGCTTTTTTGAAAGCATTTGACTTTCATATGATTTAATTAGCTTTGTTTGAATGTTTTTGACTTTCATTTGATGCAATTAGCTTTGTCTGAATGTGTTTGACTTTCGTTTGATTTAATTATCTTTTTTGAATGCATTTGACTTTCATTTGATTCAGATAGCATTGTTTGAATGTGTTTGACTTTCATTTGATTCAAATAGCTTTGTTTGAATGTGTTTGCCTTCCATTGGATTTAATTAGCTTTGTTTGAATGTGGTTGACTTTTAATTGATTCAATTTGATCTGTTGAATGCATTTGACTTTCATTTGATTCAAAAAGATTTGTTTGAATGAGTTTGACTTTCATATGATTCAATTAGTATCGTTGAATGCATTTGACAATCATTTGATTCAAAAAGCTATGTTTGAATTTGTTTGACTTTCACTTGATTCAATTAGCTTTTTTTGAACTCATTTGACTTTCTTTGGATTTAAAAAGCTTTGTTTGAATGTGTTTGATATTCACTTGATTTAAATTAGCTTTGTTTGAATGTGGTTAACTTTCATTTGATTCAATTAGCTTTGTTTGAATGTGGTTGACTTTCATTTGATTCAATTAGGTTTGTTAGAATGCCATTGACTTTCGTTTGATTCAATTAGGTTTGTTAGAATGCCATTGACTTTCATTTGATTCAATTAGCTTTGTTGAATGCATATGACTTTCATTTGATTCAAAAAGCTTTGTTTGAATGTGTTTGACTTTCATTTGATTCAATTAGCATCGTTGAACGCATTTGACAATCATTTGATTTAAAAAGCTTGTTTGAATTACCTAGACTTTCACTTGATTCAATTAGCTTTTTTGAATGCATTTTACTTTCATTTGATTTAAAAAGCTTTGTTTAAATGTAATTGACTTTCACTTGATTTAATTACTTTTATTTAATTGCATTTGACTTTCAGTTGATTCAAAAAGATTTGTTTGAATGTGCTTGACTTTCATATGATTCAATTAGCATCGTTGAATGGATTTGACAATCATTTGATTCAAAAAGCTTTGTTTGACTTTTACTTAATTCAAATCGCTATTTTGAATGCATTTGAATTTCATTTGATTGAAAAAGCTTTGTTTGAATGTGTTTGATTTTCATTTGATTAAATTAGCTTTGTTTGAATGTGATTGACTTTCATTTGAATCAATTAGCTTTGTTTAATGCATTTGACTTTCATTTAATTCAAAAAGCTTTGTTTGAATGTGTTTGACTTTAATCCGGTTCAAATAGCTTTGTTTTTTACTTTCACTTGATTTAATTACCTTTTTTGAATGCGTTAGACTTTCATTTAATTCAAATAGCATTTCTTGAATGTGTTTGACTTTCATTTGGTTCAAATACCTTTGTTTAAATGTGTTTGACTTTCATTTGATTCAATTAGCTATGCTTGAATGTGGTTAACTTTCAATTGAGTCAATTTGCTTTGTTGAATGCATTTGACTTTCATTTGATTAAAAAAAGTTTTGTTTGACAGTCATATGATTCAATTAGCCTTGTTGAATGCATTTGACAATCATTTGATTCAAAAAAGCTTTGTTTGAATTCTTTGGAGTTTTACTTGATTTAATTAGCTTTTTTGAAAGCATTTGACTTTCATATGATTTAGTTAGCTTTGTTTGAATGTTTTTGACTTTCATTTGATGCAATTAGCTTTGTCTGAATGTGTTTGACTTTCGTTTGATTTAATTATCTTTTTTGAATGCATTAGACTTTCATTTGATTCAGATAGAATTGTTAGAATGTGTTTGACTTTCATTTGATTCAAATAGCTTTGTTTGAATGTGTTTGCCTTCCATTGGATTTAATTAGCTTTGTTTGAATGTGGTTGATTTTTAATTGATTCAATTTGATCTGTTGAATGCATTTGACTTTCATTTGATTCAAAAAGATTTGTTTGAATGAGTTTGACTTTCATATGATTTAATTAGTATCGTTGAATGCATTTGACAATCATTTGATTCAAAAAGCTATGTTTGAATTTGTTTGACTTTCACTTGATTCAATTAGCTTTTTTGAAATCATTTGACTTTCTTTTGATTCAAAAACCTTTGTTTGAATGTGTTTGATTTTCAATTGATTTAATTAGCTTTGTTTGAATGTGGTTAACTTTCATTTGATTCAATTAGCTTTGTTTGAATGTGGTTGACTTTCATTTGATTCAATTAGGTTTGTTAGAATGCCATTGACTTTCGTTTGATTCAATTAGGTTTGTTAGAATGCTATTGACTTTCATTTGATTCAATTAGCTTTGTTAGAATGCCATTGAGTTTCATTTGATTCAATTAGCTTTGTTGAATGCATATGACTTTCATTTGATTCAAAAAGCTTTGTTTGAATGTGTTTGACTTCCATTTGATTCAATTAGCATCATTGAACGCATTTGACAGTCATTTTATTCAAAAAGCTTTGTTTGAATTAGTTTAGACTTTCACTTGATTCAATTAGCTTTTTTGAATGCATTTAATTTTTATTTGATTCAAAAAGCTTTGTTCGAATGTGTTTGACTTTCATTTGATTCAATTAGCTTTGTGGGAATGCACTTGACAATCACTTAATTAAAAAAGCTTTGTTTGAATGTGTTTGACTTTCACTAGATTAAATTAGCTTTTTTGAATGCATTTAACTTTTATTTAATTAAAAAAGCTTTGTCTAAATGTGTTTGACTTTCTTTGATGCAATTAGCTTTGTTTGAATGTGTTTGACTTTCATTTGATTCAATAAGCTTTGTTGAATGCATTTAACTTTCATTTGATTTAAAAAGTTTTGTTTAAATGTGTTTGACTTTCACTTGATTTAATTACTTTTTTTAATTGCATATGACTTTCAGTTGATACAAAAAGATTTGTTTGAATGTGCTTGACTTTCATATGATTCAATAAGCATCGTTGAATGAATTTGACAATAATTTGATTCAAAAAGCTTTGTTTGACTTTCACTTGATTCAAATCGCTATTTTGAATGCATTTGAATTTCATTTGATTGAAAAAGCTTTGTTTGAATGTGTTTGATTTTTATTTAATTAAATTAGCTTTGTTTGAATGTGATTGAATTTCATTTGAATCAATTAGCTTTGTTTAATGCATTTGACTTTTATTTAATTCAAAAAGCTTTGTTTGAATGTGTTTGACATTAATTTGATTCAAATAGCTTTGTTTGAATGATTTTGACTTTCACTTGATTTAAATACCTTTTTTGAGTGAGTTTGACTTTCATTTGATTCAAATAGCTTTGTTTGAATGTGTTTGCCTTCCATTGGATTTAATTAGCTTTGTTTGAATGTGGTTGAATTTTAATTGATTCAATTTGATCTTTTGAATGCATTTCACTTTCATTTGATTCAAAAAGATTTGTTTGAATGTGTTTTACTTTCATATGATTCAATTATTGTCGTTGAATGGATTTGACAATCATTTGATTCAAAAAGCTATGTTTGAATTTGTTTGACTTTCACTTGATTCAATTAGCTTTTTTGAACTCATTTGACTTTCTTTGGATTCAAAAAGCTTTGTTTGAATGTTTTTGAATTTCACTTGATTTAAATTTTCTTTGTTTGAATGTAATTAACTTTCATTTGATTCAATTATCTTTGTTTGAATGTGGTTGACCTTCATTTGATTCAATTAGGTTTGTTAGAATGGCATTGACTTTCGTTTGATTCAATTAGGTTTGTTAGAATGCCATTGACTTTCATTTGATTCAATTAGCTTTGTTGAATGCATATGACTTTCATTTGATTCAAAAAGCTTTGTTTGAATGTGTTTGACTTTCATTTGATTCAATTAGCATCGTTGAACGCATTTGACAGTCATTTGATTCAAAAATCTTTGTTTGAATTACCTAGACTTTCACTTGATTCAATTAGCTTTTTTGAATGCATTTAACTTTCATTTGATTTAAAAAGCTTTGTTTAAATGTAATTGACTTTCACTTGATTAAATTACTTTTATTTAATTGCATTTGACTTTCAGTTGATTCAAAAAAATTTGTTTGAATGTGCTTGACTTTCATATGATTCAATTAGCATCGTTGAATGGATTTGACAATCATTTGATTCAAAAAGCTTTGTTAGACTTTCACTTAATTCAAATCGCTATTTTGAAGGCATTTGAATTTCATTTGATTGAAAAAGCTTTGTTTGAATGTGTTTGATTTTCATTTGATTAAATTAGCTTTGTTTGAATGTGATTGACTTTCATTTGAATCAATTAGCTTTGTTTTAATGTGTTTGCCTTCCATTCGATTTAATTAGCTTTGTTTTAATGTGGTTGACTTTTAATTGATTCAATTTGATCTGTTGAATGCATTTGACTTTCATTTGATTCAAAAAGATTTGTTTGAATGTGTTTGACTTTCATTTGATTCAATTAGGTTTGTTAGAATGCCATTGACTTTCGTTTGATTCAATTAGGTTTGTTATAATGCTATTGACTTTCATTTGATTCAATTAGCTTTGTTAGAATGCCATTGAGTTTCATTTGATTCAATTAGCTTTGTGGGATTGCACTTGACAATCACTTAATTAAAAAAGCTTTGTTTGAATGTGTTTGACTTTCACTAGATTAAATTAGCTTTTTTGAATGCATTTAACTTTTACTTAATTAAAAAAGCTTTGTCCAAATGTGTTTGACTGTCATTTGATGCAATTAGCTTTGTTTGAAAGTGTTTGACTTTCATTTGATTCAATAAGCTTTGTTGAATGCATTTAACTTTCATTTGATTTAAAAAGCTTTGTTTAAATGTGTTTGACTTTCACTTGATTTAATTACTTTTTTTAATTGCATATGACTTTCAGTTGATTCAAAAAGATTTGTTTGAATGTGCTTGACTTTCATATGATTCAATAAGCATCGTTGAATGGATTTGACAATAATTTGATTCAAAAAGCTTTGTTTGACTTTCACTTGATTCAAATCGCTATTTTGAGTGCATTTGAATTTCATTTGATTGAAAAAGCTTTGCTTGAATGTGTTTGATTTTTTATTTAATTAAATTAGCTTTGTTTGAATGTGATTGAATTTCATTTGAATCAATTAGCTTTGTTTAATGCATTTGACTTTTATTTAATTCAAAAAGCTTTTTTTGAATGTGTTTGACTTTAATTTGATTCAAATAGCTTTGTTTGAATGATTTTGACTTTCACTTGATTTAAATACCTTTTTTGAGTGAGTTTGACTTTCATTTGATTCAAATAGCTTTGTTTGAATGTGTTTGCCTTCCATTGGATTTAATTAGCTTTGTTTGAATGTGGTTGAATTTTAATTGATTCAATTTGATCTTTTGAATGCATTTCACTTTCATTTGATTCAAAAAGATTTGTTTGAATGTGTTTGACTTTCATATGATTCAATTAGTATCGTTGAATGGATTTGACAATCATTTGATTCAAAAAGCTATGTTTGAATTTGTTTGACTTTCACTTGATTCATTTAGCTTTTTTGAAATCATTTGACTTTCTTTGGATTCAAAAAGCTTTGTTTGAATGTGTTTGAATTTCTCTTGATTTAAATTATCTTTGTTTGAATGTAATTAACTTTCATTTGATTCAATTAGCTTTGTTTGAATGTGGTTGACTTTCATTTGATTAAATTAGGTTTGTTAGAATGGCATTGACTTTCGTTTGATTCAATTAGGTTTGTTAGAATTCCATTGACTTTCATTTGATTCAATTAGCTTTGTTGAATGTATATGACTTTCATTTGATTCAAAAAGCTTTGTTTGAATGTGTTTGACTTTCATTTGATTCAATTAGCATCGTTGAACGCATTTGACAGTCATTTGATTCAAAAAGCTTTGTTTGAATTACCTAGACTTTCACTTGATTCAATTAGCTTTTTTGAATGCATTTAACTTTCATTTGATTTAAAAAGCTTTGTTTAAATGTAATTGACTTTCACTTGATTTAATTACTTTTATTTAATTGCATTTGACTTTCAGTTGATTCAAAAAGATTTGTTTGAATGTGCTTGACTTTCATATGATTCAATTAGCATCGTTGAATGGATTTGACAATCATTTGATTCAAAAAGCTTTGTTTGACTTTCACTTAATTCAAATCGCTATTTTGAAAGCATTTGAATTTCATTTGATTGAAAAAGCTTTGTTTGAATGTGTTTGATTTTCATTTGATTAAATTAGCTTTGTTTGAATGTGATTGACTTTCATTTGAATCAATTAGCTTTGTTTGAATATGTTTGCCTTCCATTGGATTTAATTAGCTTTGTTTGAATGTGGTTGACTTTTAATTGATTCAATTTGATCTGTTGAATGCATTTGACTTTCATTTGATTCAAAAAGATTTGTTTGAATGTGTTTGACTTTCATATGATTCAATTAGTATCGTTGAATGCATTTGACAATCATTTGATTCAAAAAGCTATGTTTGAATTTGTTTGACTTTCACTTGATTCAATTAGCTTTTTTGAAATCAATTGACTTTCTTTTGATTCAAAAAGCTTTGTTTGAATGTGTTTGATTTTCACTTGATTTAATTAGCTTCGTTTGAATGTGGTTAACTTTCATTTGATTCAATTAGCTTTGTTTGAATGTGGTTGACTTTCATTTGATTCAATTAGGTTTGTTAGAATGCCATTGACTTTCGTTTGATTCAATTAGGTTTGTTATAATGCTATTGACTTTCATTTGATTCAATTAGCTTTGTTAGAATGCCATTGAGTTTCATTTGATTCAATTAGCTTTGTTGAATGCATATGACTTTCATTTGATTCAAAAAGCTTTGTTTGAATGTGTTTGACTTCCATTTGTTTCAATTAGCATCATTGAACGCATTTGACAGTCATTTTATTCAAAAAACTTTGTTTGAATTACTTAGACTTTCACTTGATTCAATTAGGTTTTTTAGAATGCATTTAACTTTTATTTGATTCAAAAAGCTTTGTTCGAATGTGTTTGACATTCATTTGATTCAATTAGCTTTGTGGGATTGCACTTGACAATCACTTAATTAAAAAAGCTTTGTTTGAATGTGTTTGACTTTCACTAGATTAAATTAGCTTTTTTGAATGCATTTAACTTTTATTTAATTAAAAAAGCTTTGTCCAAATGTGTTTGACTTTCATTTGATGCAATTAGCTTTGTTTGAATGTGTTTGACTTTCATTTGATTCAATAAGCTTTGTTGAATGCATTTAACTTTCATTTGATTTAAAAAGCTTTGTTTAAATGTGTTTGACTTTCACTTGATTTAATTACTTTTTTTTAATTGCATATGACTTTCAGTTGATTCAAAAAGATTTGTTTGAATGTGCTTGACTTTCATATGATTCAATAAGCATCGTTGAATGGATTTGACAATAATTTGATTCAAAAAGCTTTGTTTGACTTTCACTTGATTCAAATCGCTATTTTGAATGCATTTGAATTTCATTTGATTGAAAAAGCTTTGACTGAATGTGTTTGATTTTTATTTAATTAAATTAGCTTTGTTTGAATGTGATTGAATTTCATTTGAATCAATTAGCTTTGTTTAATGCATTTGACTTTTATTTAATTCAAAAAGCTTTGTTTGAATGTGTTTGACTTTAATTTGATTCAAATAGCTTTGTTTGAATGAGTTTGACTTTCACTTGATTTAAATACCTTTTTTGAGTGTGTTTGACTTTCATTTGATTCAAATAGCTTTGTTTGAATGTGTTTGCCTTCCATTGGATTTAATTAGCTTTGTTTGAATGTGGTTGAATTTTAATTGATTCAATTTGATCTTTTGAATGCATTTCACTTTCATTTGATTCAAAAAGATTTGTTTGAATGTGTTTGACTTTCATATGATTCAATTAGTATCGTTGAATGGATTTGACAATCATTTGATTCAAAAAGCTATGTTTGAATTTGTTTGACTTTCACTTGATTCATTTAGCTTTTTTGAAATCATTTGACTTTCTTTGGATTCAAAAAGCTTTGTTTGAATGTGTTTGAATTTCTCTTGATTTAAATTATCTTTGTTTGAATGTAATTAATTTTTATTTGATTCAATTAGCTTTGTTTGAATGTGGTTGACTTTTATTTGATTCAATTAGGTTTGTTAGAATGGCATTGACTTTCGTTTGATTCAATTAGGTTTGTTAGAATGCCATTGACTTTCATTTGATTCAATTAGCTTTGTTGAATGTATATGACTTTCATTTGATTCAAAAAGCTTTGTTTGAATTACCTAGACTTTCACTTGATTCAATTAGCTTTTTTGAATGCATTTAACTTTCATTTGATTTAAAAAGCTTTGTTTAAATGTAATTGACTTTCACTTGATTTAATTACTTTTATTTAATTGCATTTGACTTTCAGTTGATTCAAAAAGATTTGTTTGAATGTGCTTGACTTTCATATGATTCAATTAGCATCGTTGAATGGATTTGACAATCATTTGATTCAAAAAGCTTTGTTTGACTTTCACTTAATTCAAATCGCTATTTTGAATGCATTTGAATTTCATTTGATTGAAAAAGCTTTGTTTGAATGTGTTTGATTTTCATTTGATTAAATTAGCTTTGTTTGAATGTGTTTGACTTTCATTTGATTCAAATAGCTTTGTTTGAATGTGTTTGCCTTCCATTGGATTTAATTAGCTTTGTTTGAATGTGGTTGACTTTTAATTGATTCAATTTGATCTGTTGAATGCATTTGACTTTCATTTGATTCAAAAAGATTTGTTTGAATGTGTTTGACTTTCATATGATTCAATTAGTATCGTTGAATGCATTTGACAATCATTTGATTCAAAAAGCTATGTTTGAATTTGTTTGACTTTCACTTGATTCAATTAGCTTTTTTGAAATCATTTGACTTTCTTTTCATTCAAAAAGCTTTGTTTGAATGTGTTTGATTTTCACTTGATTTAATTAGCTTCGTTTGAATGTGGTTAACTTTCATTTGATTCAATTAGCTTTGTTTGAATGTGGTTGAATTTCATTTGGTTCAATTAGGTTTGTTAGAATGCCATTGACTTTCGTTTGATTCAATTAGGTTTGTTAGAATGCTATTGACTTTCATTTGATTCAATTAGCTTTGTTAGAATGCCATTGAGTTTCATTTGATTCAATTAGCTTTGTTGAATGCATATGACTTTCATTTGATTCAAAAAGGTTTGTTTGAATGTGTTTGACTTCCATTTGATTCAATTAGCGTCATTGAACGCATTTGACAGTCATTTTATTCAAAAAGCTTTGTTTGAATTACTTAGACTTTCACTTGATTCAATTAGCTTTTTTGAATGCATTTAACTTTTATTTGATTCAAAAAGCTTTGTTCGAATGTGTTTGACTTTCATTTGATTCAATTAGCTTTGTGGGATTGCACTTGACAATCACTTAATTAAAAAAGCTTTGTTTGAATGTGTTTGACTTTCACTAGATTAAATTAGCTCTTTTGAATGCATTTAACTTTTATTTAATTAAAAAAGCTTTGTCCAAATGTGTTTGACTTTCATTTGATGCAATTAGCTTTGTTTGAATGTGTTTGACTTTCATTTGATTCAATAAGCTTTGTTTGAATGTGTTTGATTTTCACTTGATTTAATTAGCTTCGTTTGAATGTGGTTAACTTTCATTTGATTCAATTAGCTTTGTTTGAATGCGGTTGACTTTCATTTGATTCAATTAGGTTTGTTAGAATGCCATTGACTTTCGTTTGATTCAATTAGGTTTGTTATAATGCTATTGACTTTCATTTGATTCAATTAGCTTTGTTAGAATGCAATTGAGTTTCATTTGATTCAATTAGCTTTGTTGAATGCATATGACTTTCATTTGATTCAAAAAGCTTTGTTTGAATGTGTTTGACTTCCATTTGATTCAATTAGCATCATTGAATGCATTTGACAGTCATTTTATTCAAAAAACTTTGTTTGAATTACTTAGACTTTCACTTGATTCAATTAGGTTTTTTTAGAATGCATTTAACTTTTATTTGATTCAAAAAGCTTTGTTCGAATGTGTTTGACATTCATTTGATTCAATTAGCTTTGTGGGATTGCACTTGACAACCACTTAATTAAAAAAGCTTTGTTTGAATGTGTTTGACTTTCACTAGATTAAATTAGCTTTTTTGAATGCATTTAACTTTTATTTAATTAAAAAAGCTTTGTCCAAATGTGTTTGACTTTCATTTGATGCAATTAGCTTTGTTTGAATGTGTTTGACTTTCATTTGATTCAATAAGCTTTGTTGAATGCATTTAACTTTCATTTGATTTAAAAAGCTTTGTTTAAATGTGTTTGACTTTCACTTGATTTAATTACTTTTTTTTTAATTGCATATGAGTTTCAGTTGATTCAAAAAGATTTGTTTGAATGTGCTTGACTTTCATATGATTCAATAAGCATCGTTGAATGGATTTGACAATAATTTGATTCAAAAAGCTTTGTTTGACTTTCACTTGATTCAAATCGCTATTTTGAATGCATTTGAATTTCATTTGATTGAAAAAGCTTTGACTGAATGTGTTTGATTTTTATTTAATTAAATTAGCTTTGTTTGAATGTGATTGAATTTCATTTGAATCAATTAGCTTTGTTTAATGCATTTGACTTTTATTTAATTCAAAAAGCTTTGTTTGAATGTGTTTGACTTTAATTTGATTCAAATAGCTTTGTTTGAATGATTTTGACTTTCACTTGATTTAAATACCTTTTTTGAGTGTGTTTGACTTTCATTTGATTCAAATAGCTTTGTTTGAATGTGTTTGCCTTCCATTGGATTTAATTAGCTTTGTTTGAATGTGGTTGAATTTTAATTGATTCAATTTGATCTTTTGAATGCATTTCACTTTCATTTGATTCAAAAAGATTTGTTTGAATGTGTTTGACTTTCATATGATTCAATTAGTATCGTTGAATGGATTTGACAATCATTTGATTCAAAAAGCTATGTTTGAATTTGTTTGACTTTCACTTGATTCATTTAGCTTTTTTGAAATCATTTGACTTTCTTTGGATTCAAAAAGCTTTGTTTGAATGTGTTTGAATTTCTCTTGATTTAAATTATCTTTGTTTGAATGTAATTAACTTTCATTTGATTCAATTAGCTTTGTTTGAATGTGGTTGACTTTTATTTGATTCAATTAGGTTTGTTAGAATGGCATTGACTTTCGTTTGATTCAATTAGGTTTGTTAGAATGCCATTGACTTTCATTTGATTCAATTAGCTTTGTTGAATGTATATGACTTTCATTTGATTCAAAAAGCTTTGTTTGAATGTGTTTGACTTTCATTTGATTCAATTAGTATCGTTGAATGCATTTGACAATCATTTGATTCAAAAAGCTATGTTTGAATTTGTTTGACTTTCACTTGATTCAATTAGCTTTTTTGAAATCATTTGACTTTCTTTTCATTCAAAAAGCTTTGTTTGAATGTGTTTGATTTTCACTTGATTTAATTAGCTTCGTTTGAATGTGGTTAACTTTCATTTGATTCAATTAGCTTTGTTTGAATGTGGTTGAATTTCATTTGGTTCAATTAGGTTTGTTAGAATGCCATTGACTTTCGTTTGATTCAATTAGGTTTGTTAGAATGCTATTGACTTTCATTTGATTCAATTAGCTTTGTTAGAATGCCATTGAGTTTCATTTGATTCAATTAGCTTTGTTGAATGCATATGACTTTCATTTGATTCAAAAAGGTTTGTTTGAATGTGTTTGACTTCCATTTGATTCAATTAGCGTCATTGAACGCATTTGACAGTCATTTTATTCAAAAAGCTTTGTTTGAATTACTTAGACTTTCACTTGATTCAATTAGCTTTTTTGAATGCATTTAACTTTTATTTGATTCAAAAAGCTTTGTTCGAATGTGTTTGACTTTCATTTGATTCAATTAGCTTTGTGGGATTGCACTTGACAATCACTTAATTAAAAAAGCTTTGTTTGAATGTGTTTGACTTTCACTAGATTAAATTAGCTCTTTTGAATGCATTTAACTTTTATTTAATTAAAAAAGCTTTGTCCAAATGTGTTTGACTTTCATTTGATGCAATTAGCTTTGTTTGAATGTGTTTGACTTTCATTTGATTCAATAAGCTTTGTTTGAATGTGTTTGATTTTCACTTGATTTAATTAGCTTCGTTTGAATGTGGTTAACTTTCATTTGATTCAATTAGCTTTGTTTGAATGCGGTTGACTTTCATTTGATTCAATTAGGTTTGTTAGAATGCCATTGACTTTCGTTTGATTCAATTAGGTTTGTTATAATGCTATTGACTTTCATTTGATTCAATTAGCTTTGTTAGAATGCAATTGAGTTTCATTTGATTCAATTAGCTTTGTTGAATGCATATGACTTTCATTTGATTCAAAAAGCTTTGTTTGAATGTGTTTGACTTCCATTTGATTCAATTAGCATCATTGAATGCATTTGACAGTCATTTTATTCAAAAAACTTTGTTTGAATTACTTAGACTTTCACTTGATTCAATTAGGTTTTTTAGAATGCATTTAACTTTTATTTGATTCAAAAAGCTTTGTTCGAATGTGTTTGACATTCATTTGATTCAATTAGCTTTGTGGGATTGCACTTGACAACCACTTAATTAAAAAAGCTTTGTTTGAATGTGTTTGACTTTCACTAGATTAAATTAGCTTTTTTGAATGCATTTAACTTTTATTTAATTAAAAAAGCTTTGTCCAAATGTGTTTGACTTTCATTTGATGCAATTAGCTTTGTTTGAATGTGTTTGACTTTCATTTGATTCAATAAGCTTTGTTGAATGCATTTAACTTTCATTTGATTTAAAAAGCTTTGTTTAAATGTGTTTGACTTTCACTTGATTTAATTACTTTTTTTTAATTGCATATGAGTTTCAGTTGATTCAAAAAGATTTGTTTGAATGTGCTTGACTTTCATATGATTCAATAAGCATCGTTGAATGGATTTGACAATAATTTGATTCAAAAAGCTTTGTTTGACTTTCACTTGATTCAAATCGCTATTTTGAATGCATTTGAATTTCATTTGATTGAAAAAGCTTTGACTGAATGTGTTTGATTTTTATTTAATTAAATTAGCTTTGTTTGAATGTGATTGAATTTCATTTGAATCAATTAGCTTTGTTTAATGCATTTGACTTTTATTTAATTCAAAAAGCTTTGTTTGAATGTGTTTGACTTTAATTTGATTCAAATAGCTTTGTTTGAATGATTTTGACTTTCACTTGATTTAAATACCTTTTTTGAGTGTGTTTGACTTTCATTTGATTCAAATAGCTTTGTTTGAATGTGTTTGCCTTCCATTGGATTTAATTAGCTTTGTTTGAATGTGGTTGAATTTTAATTGATTCAATTTGATCTTTTGAATGCATTTCACTTTCATTTGATTCAAAAAGATTTGTTTGAATGTGTTTGACTTTCATATGATTCAATTAGTATCGTTGAATGGATTTGACAATCATTTGATTCAAAAAGCTATGTTTGAATTTGTTTGACTTTCACTTGATTTATTTAGCTTTTTTGAAATCATTTGACTTTCTTTGGATTCAAAAAGCTTTGTTTGAATGTGTTTGAATTTCTCTTGATTTAAATTATCTTTGTTTGAATGTAATTAACTTTTATTTGATTCAATTAGCTTTGTTTGAATGTGGTTGACTTTTATTTGATTCAATTAGGTTTGTTAGAATGGCATTGACTTTCGTTTGATTCAATTAGGTTTGTTAGAATGCCATTGACTTTCATTTGATTCAATTAGCTTTGTTGAATGTATATGACTTTCATTTGATTCAAAAAGCTTTGTTTGAATGTGTTTGACTTTCATTTGATTCAATTAGCATCGTTGAACGCATTTGACAGTCATTTGATTCAAAAAGCTTTGTTTGAATTACCTAGACTTTCACTTGATTCAATTAGCTTTTTTGAATGCATTTAACTTTCATTTGATTTAAAAAGCTTTGTTTAAATGTAATTGACTTTCACTTGATTTAATTACTTTTATTTAATTGTATTTGACTTTCAGTTGATTCAAAAAGATTTGTTTGAATGTGCTTGACTTTCATATGATTCAATTAGCATCGTTGAATGGATTTGACAATCATTTGATTCAAAAAGCTTTGTTTGACTTTCACTTAATTCAAATCGCTATTTTGAATGCATTTGAATTTCATTTGATTGAAAAAGCTTTGTTTGAATGTGTTTGATTTTCATTTGATTAAATTAGCTTTGTTTGAATGTGATTGACTTTCATTTGAATCAATTAACTTTGTTTGAATGTGTTTGCCTTCCATTGGATTTAATTAGCTTTGTTTGAATGTGGTTGACTTTTAATTGATTCAATTTGATCTGTTGAATGCATTTGACTTTCATTTGATTCAAAAAGATTTGTTTGAATGTGTTTGACTTTCATATGATTCAATTAGTATCGTTGAATGCATTTGACAATCATTTGATTCAAAAAGCTATGTTTGAATTTGTTTGACTTTCACTTGATTCAATTAGCTTTTTTGAAATCATTTGACTTTCTTTTGATTCAAAAAGCTTTGTTTGAATGTGTTTGATTTTCACTTGATTTAATTAGCTTCGTTTGAATGTGGTTAACTTTCATTTGATTCAATTAGCTTTGTTTGAATGTGGTTGAATTTCATTTGGTTCAATTAGGTTTGTTAGAATGCCATTGACTTTCGTTTGATTCAATTAGGTTTGTTAGAATGCTATTGACTTTAATTTGATTCAATTAGCTTTGTTAGAATGGCATTGAGTTTCATTTGATTCAATTAGCTTTGTTGAATGCATATGACTTTCATTTGATTCAAAAAGCTTTGTTTGAATGTGTTTGACTTCCATTTGATTCAATTAGCGTCATTGAACGCATTTGACAGTCATTTTATTCAAAAAGCTTTGTTTGAATTACTTAGACTTTCCCTTGATTCAATTAGCTTTTTTGAATGCATTTAACTTTTATTTGATTCAAAAAGCTTTGTTCGAATGTGTTTGACATTCATTTGATTCAATTAGCTTTGTGGGATTGCACTTGACAACCACTTAATTAAAAAAGCTTTGTTTGAATGTGTTTGACTTTCACTAGATTAAATTAGCTTTTTTGAATGCATTTAACTTTTATTTAATTAAAAAAGCTTTGTCCAAATGTGTTTGACTTTCATTTGATGCAATTAGCTTTGTTTGAATGTGTTTGACTTTCATTTGATTCAATAAGCTTTGTTGAATGCATTTAACTTTCATTTGATTTAAAAAGCTTTGTTTAAATGTGTTTGACTTTCACTTGATTTAATTACTTTTTTTTAATTGCATATGAGTTTCAGTTGATTCAAAAAGATTTGTTTGAATGTGCTTGACTTTCATATGATTCAATAAGCATCGTTGAATGGATTTGACAATAATTTGATTCAAAAAGCTTTGTTTGACTTTCACTTGATTCAAATCGCTATTTTGAATGCATTTGAATTTCATTTGATTGAAAAAGCTTTGACTGAATGTGTTTGATTTTTATTTAATTAAATTAGCTTTGTTTGAATGTGATTGAATTTCATTTGAATCAATTAGCTTTGTTTAATGCATTTGACTTTTATTTAATTCAAAAAGCTTTGTTTGAATGTGTTTGACTTTAATTTGATTCAAATAGCTTTGTTTGAATGATTTTGACTTTCACTTGATTTAAATACCTTTTTTGAGTGTGTTTGACTTTCATTTGATTCAAATAGCTTTGTTTGAATGTGTTTGCCTTCCATTGGATTTAATTAGCTTTGTTTGAATGTGGTTGAATTTTAATTGATTCAATTTGATCTTTTGAATGCATTTCACTTTCATTTGATTCAAAAAGATTTGTTTGAATGTGTTTGACTTTCATATGATTCAATTAGTATCGTTGAATGGATTTGACAATCATTTGATTCAAAAAGCTATGTTTGAATTTGTTTGACTTTCACTTGATTTATTTAGCTTTTTTGAAATCATTTGACTTTCTTTGGATTCAAAAAGCTTTGTTTGAATGTGTTTGAATTTCTCTTGATTTAAATTATCTTTGTTTGAATGTAATTAACTTTTATTTGATTCAATTAGCTTTGTTTGAATGTGGTTGACTTTTATTTGATTCAATTAGGTTTGTTAGAATGGCATTGACTTTCGTTTGATTCAATTAGGTTTGTTAGAATGCCATTGACTTTCATTTGATTCAATTAGCTTTGTTGAATGTATATGACTTTCATTTGATTCAAAAAGCTTTGTTTGAATGTGTTTGACTTTCATTTGATTCAATTAGCATCGTTGAACGCATTTGACAGTCATTTGATTCAAAAAGCTTTGTTTGAATTACCTAGACTTTCACTTGATTCAATTAGCTTTTTTGAATGCATTTAACTTTCATTTGATTTAAAAAGCTTTGTTTAAATGTAATTGACTTTCACTTGATTTAATTACTTTTATTTAATTGTATTTGACTTTCAGTTGATTCAAAAAGATTTGTTTGAATGTGCTTGACTTTCATATGATTCAATTAGCATCGTTGAATGGATTTGACAATCATTTGATTCAAAAAGCTTTGTTTGACTTTCACTTAATTCAAATCGCTATTTTGAATGCATTTGAATTTCATTTGATTGAAAAAGCTTTGTTTGAATGTGTTTGATTTTCATTTGATTAAATTAGCTTTGTTTGAATGTGATTGACTTTCATTTGAATCAATTAACTTTGTTTGAATGTGTTTGCCTTCCATTGGATTTAATTAGCTTTGTTTGAATGTGGTTGACTTTTAATTGATTCAATTTGATCTGTTGAATGCATTTGACTTTCATTTGATTCAAAAAGATTTGTTTGAATGTGTTTGACTTTCATATGATTCAATTAGTATCGTTGAATGCATTTGACAATCATTTGATTCAAAAAGCTATGTTTGAATTTGTTTGACTTTCACTTGATTCAATTAGCTTTTTTGAAATCATTTGACTTTCTTTTGATTCAAAAAGCTTTGTTTGAATGTGTTTGATTTTCACTTGATTTAATTAGCTTCGTTTGAATGTGGTTAACTTTCATTTGATTTAATTAGCTTTGTTTGAATGTGGTTGAATTTCATTTGGTTCAATTAGGTTTGTTAGAATGCCATTGACTTTCGTTTGATTCAATTAGGTTTGTTAGAATGCTATTGACTTTCATTTGATTCAATTAGCTTTGTTAGAATGGCATTGAGTTTCATTTGATTCAATTAGCTTTGTTGAATGCATATGACTTTCATTTGATTCAAAAAGCTTTGTTTGAATGTGTTTGACTTCCATTTGATTCAATTAGCGTCATTGAACGCATTTGACAGTCATTTTATTCAAAAAGCTTTGTTTGAATTACTTAGACTTTCCCTTGATTCAATTAGCTTTTTTGAATGCATTTAACTTTTATTTGATTCAAAAAGCTTTGTTCGAATGTGTTTGACTTTCATTTGATTCAATTAGCTTTGTGGGATTGCACTTGACAATCACTTAATTAAAAAAGCTTTGTTTGAATGTGTTTGACTTTCACTAGATTAAATTAGCTCTTTTGAATGCATTTAACTTTTATTTAAATAAAAAAGCTTTGTCCAAATGTGTTTGACTTTCATTTGATGCAATTAGCTTTGTTTGAATGTGTTTGACTTTCATTTGATTCAATAAGCTTTGTTGAATGCATTTAACTTTCATTTGATTTAAAAAGCTTTGTTTAAATGTGTTTGACTTTCACTTGACTTAATTACTTTTTTTTAATTGCATATGAGTTTCAGTTTATTCAAAAAGATTTGTTTGAATGTGCTTGACTTTCATATGATTCAATAAGCATCGTTGAATGGATTTGACAATAATTTGATTCAAAAAGCTTTGTTTGACTTTCACTTGATTCAAATCGCTATTTTGAATGCATTTGAATTTCATTTGATTGAAAAACTTTGACTGAATGTGTTTGATTTTTATTTAATTAAATTAGCTTTGTTTGAATGTGATTGAATTTCATTTGAATCAATAAGCTTTGTTTAATGCATTTGACTTTTATTTAATTCAAAAAGCTTTGTTTGAATGTGTTTGACTTTAATTTGATTCAAATAGCTTTGTTTGAATGATTTTGACTTTCACTTGATTTAAATACCTTTTTTGAGTGTGTTTGACTTTCATTTGATTCAAATAGCTTTGTTTGAATGTGTTTGCCTTCCATTGGATTTAATTAGCTTTGTTTGAATGTGGTTGAATTTTAATTGATTCAATTTGATCTTTTGAATGCATTTCACTTTCATTTGATTCAAAAAGATTTGTTTGAATGTGTTTGACTTTCATATGATTCAATTAGTATCGTTGAATGGATTTGACAATCATTTGATTCAAAAAGCTATGTTTGAATTTGTTTGACTTTCACTTGATTCATTTAGCTTTTTTGAAATCATTTGACTTTCTTTGGATTCAAAAAGCTTTGTTTGAATGTGTTTGAATTTCTCTTGATTTAAATTATCTTTGTTTGAATGTAATTAACTTTCATTTGATTCAATTAGCTTTGTTTGAATGTGGTTGACTTTTATTTGATTCAATTAGGTTTGTTAGAATGGCATTGACTTTCGTTTGATTCAATTAGGTTTGTTAGAATGCCATTGACTTTCATTTGATTCAATTAGCTTTGTTGAATGTATATGACTTTCATTTGATTCAAAAAGCTTTGTTTGAATGTGTTTGACTTTCATTTGATTCAATTAGCATCGTTGAACGCATTTGACAGTCCTTTGATTCAAAAAGCTTTGTTTGAATTACCTAGAATTTCACTTGATTCAATTAGCTTTTTTGAATGCATTTAACTTTCATTTGATTTAAAAAGCTTTGTTTAAATGTAATTGACTTTCACTTGATTTAATTACTTTTATTTAATTGCATTTGACTTTCAGTTGATTCAAAAAGATTTGTTTGAATGTGCTTGACTTTCATATGATTCAATTAGCATCGTTAAATGGATTTGACAATCATTTGATTCAAAAAGCTTTGTTTGACTTTCACTTAATTCAAATCGCTATTTTGAATGCATTTGAATTTCATTTGATTGAAAAAGCTTTGTTTGAATGTGTTTGATTTTCATTTGATTAAATTAGCTTTGTTTGAATGTGATTGACTTTCATTTGAATCAATTAACTTTGTTTGAATGTGTTTGCCTTCCATTGGATTTAATTAGCTTTGTTTGAATGTGGTTGACTTTTAATTGATTCAATTTGATCTGTTGAATGCATTTGACTTTCATTTGATTCAAAAAGATTTGTTTGAATGTGTTTGACTTTCATATGATTCAATTAGTATCGTTGAATGCATTTGACAATCATTTGATTCAAAAAGCTATGTTTGAATTTGTTTGACTTTCACTTGATTCAATTAGCTTTTTTGAAATCATTTGACTTTCTTTTGATTCAAAAAGCTTTGTTTGAATGTGTTTGATTTTCACTTGATTTAATTAGCTTCGTTTGAATGTGGTTAACTTTCATTTGATTCAATTAGCTTTGTTTAAATGTGGTTGAATTTCATTTGGTTCAATTAGGTTTGTTAGAATGCCATTGACTTTCGTTTGATTCAATTAGGTTTGTTAGAATGCTATTGACTTTCATTTGATTCAATTAGCTTTGTTAGAATGCCATTGAGTTTCATTTGATTCAATTAGCTTTGTTGAATGCATATGACTTTCATTTGATTCAAAAAGCTTTGTTTGAATGTGTTTGACTTCCATTTGATTCAATTAGCGTCATTGAACGCATTTGACAGTCATTTTATTCAAAAAGCTTTGTTTGAATTACTTAGACTTTCACTTGATTCAATTAGCTTTTTTGAATGCATTTAACTTTTATTTGATTCAAAAAGCTTTGTTCGAATGTGTTTGACTTTCATTTGATTCAATTAGCTTTGTGGGATTGCACTTGACAATCACTTAATTAAAAAAGCTTTGTTTGAATGTGTTTGACTTTCACTAGATTAAATTAGCTCTTTTGAATGCATTTAACTTTTATTTAAATAAAAAAGCTTTGTCCAAATGTGTTTGACTTTCATTTGATGCAATTAGCTTTGTTTGAATGTGTTTGACTTTCATTAGATTCAATAAGCTTTGTTGAATGCATTTAACTTTCATTTGATTTAAAAAGCTTTGTTTAAATGTGTTTGACTTTCACTTGATTTAATTACTTTTTTTTAATTGCATATGAGTTTCAGTTTATTCAAAAAGATTTGTTTGAATGTGCTTGACTTTCATATGATTCAATAAGCATCGTTGAATGGATTTGACAATAATTTGATTCAAAAAGCTTTGTTTGACTTTCACTTGATTCAAATCGCTATTTTGAATGCATTTGAATTTCATTTGATTGAAAAACTTTGACTGAATGTGTTTGATTTTTATTTAATTAAATTAGCTTTGTTTGAATGTGATTGAATTTCATTTGAATCAATTAGCTTTGTTTAATGCATTTGACTTTTATTTAATTCAAAAAGCTTTGTTTGAATGTGTTTGACTTTAATTTGATTCAAATAGCTTTGTTTGAATGATTTTGACTTTCACTTGATTTAAATACCTTTTTTGAGTGTGTTTGACTTTCATTTGATTCAAATAGCTTTGTTTGAATGTGTTTGCCTTCCATTGGATTTAATTAGCTTTGTTTGAATGTGGTTGAATTTTAATTGATTCAATTTGATCTTTTGAATGCATTTCACTTTCATTTGATTCAAAAAGATTTGTTTGAATGTGTTTGACTTTCATATGATTCAATTAGTATCGTTGAATGGATTTGACAATCATTTGATTCAAAAAGCTATGTTTGAATTTGTTTGACTTTCACTTGATTCATTTAGCTTTTTTGAAATCATTTGACTTTCTTTTGATTCAAAAAGCTTTGTTTGAATGTGTTTGATTTTCACTTGATTTAATTAGCTTCGTTTGAATGTGGTTAACTTTCATTTGATTCAATTAGCTTTGTTTGAATGTGGTTGAATTTCATTTGGTTCAATTAGGTTTGTTAGAATGCCATTGACTTTCGTTTGATTCAATTAGGTTTGTTAGAATGCTATTGACTTTCATTTGATTCAATTAGCTTTGTTAGAATGCCATTGAGTTTCATTTGATTCAATTAGCTTTGTTGAATGCATATGACTTTCATTTGATTCAAAAAGCTTTGCTTGAATGTGTTTGACTTCCATTTGATTCAATTAGCGTCATTGAACGCATTTGACAGTCATTTTATTCAAAAAGCTTTGTTTGAATTACTTAGACTTTCACTTGATTCAATTAGCTTTTTTGAATGCATTTAACTTTTATTTGATTCAAAAAGCTTTGTTCGAATGTGTTTGACTTTCATTTGATTCAATTAGCTTTGTGGGATTGCACTTGACTATCACTTAATTAAAAAAGCTTTGTTTGAATGTGTTTGACTTTCACTAGATTAAATTAGCTCTTTTGAATGCATTTAACTTTTATTTAATTAAAAAAGCTTTGTCCAAATGTGTTTGACTTTCATTTGATGCAATTAGCTTTGTTTGAATGTGTTTGACTTTCATTTGATTCAATTAGCTTTGTTGAATGCATTTAACTTTCATTTGATTTAAAAAGCTTTGTTTAAATGTGTTTGACTTTCACTTGATTTAATTACTTTTTTTTAATTGCATATGAGTTTCAGTTTATTCAAAAAGATTTGTTTGAATGTGCTTGACTTTCATATGATTCAATAAGCATCGTTGAATGGATTTGACAATAATTTGATTCAAAAAGCTTTGTTTGACTTTCACTTGATTCAAATCGCTATTTTGAATGCATTTGAATTTCATTTGATTGAAAAAGCTTTGACTGAATGTGTTTGATTTTTATTTAATTAAATTAGCTTTGTTTGAATGTGATTGAATTTCATTTGAATCAATTAGCTTTGTTTAATTCATTTGACTTTTATTTAATTCAAAAAGCTTTGTTTGAATGTGTTTGACTTTAATTTGATTCAAATAGCTTTGTTTGAATGATTTTGACTTTCACTTGATTTAAATACCTTTTTTGAGTGTGTTTGACTTTCATTTGATTCAAATAGCTTTGTTTGAATGTGTTTGCCTTCCATTGGATTTAATTAGCTTTGTTTGAATGTGGTTGAATTTTAATTGATTCAATTTGATCTTTTGAATGCATTTCACTTTCATTTGATTCAAAAAGATTTGTTTGAATGTGTTTGACTTTCATATGATTCAATTAGTATCGTTGAATGGATTTGACAATCATTTGATTCAAAAAGCTATGTTTGAATTTGTTTGACTTTCACTTGATTCATTTAGCTTTTTTGAAATCATTTGACTTTCTTTGGATTCAAAAAGCTTTGTTTGAATGTGTTTGAATTTCTCTTGATTTAAATTATCTTTGTTTGAATGTAATTAACTTTCATTTGATTCAATTAGCTTTGTTTGAATGTGGTTGACTTTTATTTGATTCAATTAGGTTTGTTAGAATGGCATTGACTTTCGTTTGATTCAATTAGGTTTGTTAGAATGCCATTGACTTTCATTTGATTCAATTAGCTTTGTTGAATGTATATGACTTTCATTTGATTCAAAAAGCTTTGTTTGAATGTGTTTGACTTTCATTTGATTCAATTAGCATCGTTGAACGCATTTGACAGTCATTTGATTCAAAAAGCTTTGTTTGAATTACCTAGACTTTCACTTGATTCAATTAGCTTTTTTGAATGCATTTAACTTTCATTTGATTTAAAAAGCTTTGTTTAAATGTAATTGACTTTCACTTGATTTAATTACTTTTATTTAAATGCATTTGACTTTCAGTTGATTCAAAAAGATTTGTTTGAATGTGCTTGACTTTCATATGATTCAATTAGCATCGTTGAATGGATTTGACAATCATTTGATTCAAAAAGCTTTGTTTGACTTTCACTTAATTCAAATCGCTATTTTGAATGCATTTGAATTTCATTTGATTGAAAAAGCTTTGTTTGAATGTGTTTGATTTTCATTTGATTAAATTAGCTTTGTTTGAATGTGATTGACTTTCATTTGAATCAATTAACTTTGTTTGAATGTGTTTGCCTTCCATTGGATTTAATTAGCTTTGTTTGAATGTGGTTGACTTTTAATTGATTCAATTTGATCTGTTGAATGCATTTGACTTTCATTTGATTCAAAAAGATTTGTTTGAATGTGTTTGACTTTCATATGATTCAATTAGTATCGTTGAATGCATTTGACAATCATTTGATTCAAAAAGCTATGTTTGAATTTGTTTGACTTTCACTTGATTCAATTAGCTTTTTTGAAATCATTTGACTTTCTTTTGATTCAAAAAGCATTGTTTGAATGTGTTTGATTTTCACTTGATTTAATTAGCTTCGTTTGAATGTGGTTAACTTTCATTTGATTCAATTAGCTTTGTTTGAATGTGGTTGAATTTCATTTGGTTCAATTAGGTTTGTTAGAATGCCATTGACTTTCGTTTGATTCAATTAGGTTTGTTAGAATGCTATTGACTTTCATTTGATTCAATTAGCTTTGTTAGAATGCCATTGAGTTTCATTTGATTCAATTAGCTTTGTTGAATGCATATGACTTTCATTTGATTCAAAAAGCTTTGTTTGAATGTGTTTGACTTCCATTTGATTCAATTAGCGTCATTGAACGCATTTGACATTCATTTTATTCAAAAAGCTTTGTTTGAATTACTTAGACTTTCACTTGATTCAATTAGCTTTTTTGAATGCATTTAACTTTTATTTGATTCAAAAAGCTTTGTTCGAATGTGTTTGACTTTCATTTGATTCAATTAGCTTTGTGGGATTGCACTTGACTATCACTTAATTAAAAAAGCTTTGTTTGAATGTGTTTGACTTTCACTAGATTAAATTAGCTCTTGTGAATGCATTTAACTTTTATTTAATTAAAAAAGCTTTGTCCAAATGTGTTTGACTTTCATTTGATGCAATTAGCTTTGTTTGAATGTGTTTGACTTTCATTTGATTCAATAAGCTTTGTTGAATGCATTTAACTTTCATTTGATTTAAAAAGCTTTGTTTAAATGTGTTTGACTTTCACTTGATTTAATTACTTTTTTTTAATTGCATATGAGTTTCAGTTTATTCAAAAAGATTTGTTTGAATGTGCTTGACTTTCATATGATTCAATAAGCATCGTTGAATGGATTTGACAATAATTTGATTCAAAAAGCTTTGTTTGACTTTCACTTGATTCAAATCGCTATTTTGAATGCATTTGAATTTCATTTGATTGAAAAAGCTTTGTTTGAATGTGTTTGATTTTTATTTAATTAAATTAGCTTTGTTTGAATGTGATTGAATTTCATTTGAATCAATTAGCTTTGTTTAATGCATTTGACTTTTATTTAATTCAAAAAAATTTGTTTGAATGTGTTTGACTTTAATTTGATTCAAATAGCTTTGTTTGAATGATTTTGACTTTCACTTGATTTAAATACCTTTTTTGAGTGTGTTTGACTTTCATTTGATTCAAATAGCTTTGTTTGAATGTGTTTGCCTTCCATTGGATTTAATTAGCTTTGTTTGAATGTGGTTGAATTTTAATTGATTCAATTTGATCTTTTGAATGCATTTCACTTTCATTTGATTCAAAAAGATTTGTTTGAATGTGTTTGACTTTCATATGATTCAATTAGTATCGTTGAATGGATTTGACAATCATTTGATTCAAAAAGCTATGTTTGAATTTGTTTGACTTTCACTTGATTCATTTAGCTTTTTTGAAATCATTTGACTTTCTTTGGATTCAAAAAGCTTTGTTTGAATGTGTTTGAATTTCACTTGATTTAAATTATCTTTGTTTGAATATAATTAACTTTCATTTGATTCAATTAGCTTTGTTTGAATGTGGTTGACTTTCATTTGATTCAATTCGGTTTGTTAAAAAGCCATTGACTTTCGTTTGATTCAATTAGGTTTGTTAGAATGCCATTGACTTTCATTTGATTCAATTAGCTTTGTTAGAATGCCATTGACTTTCGTTTGATTCAATTAGGTTTGTTAGAATGCTATTGACTTTCATTTGATCCAAAAAGCTTTGTTTGAATGTGTTTGACTTCCATTTGATTCAATTAGCATCATTGAACGCATTTGACAGTCATTTTATTCAAAAAGCTTTGTTTGAATTACTTAGACTTTCACTTGATTCAATTAGCTTTTTTGAATGCATTTAACTTTTATTTGATTCAAAAAGCTTTGTTCGAATGTCTTTGGCTTTCATTTGATTCAATTAGCTTTGTGGGAATGCACTTGACAATCACTTAATTAAAAAAGCTTTGTTTGAAGGTGTTTGACTTTCACTAGATTAAATTAGCTTTTTTGAATGCATTTAACTTTTATTTAATTAAAAAAGCTTTGTCCAAATGTGTTTGACTTTCATTAGATGCAATTAGCTTTGTTTGAATGTGTTTGACTTTCATTTGATTCAATAAGCTTTGTTGAATGCATTTAACTTTCATTTGATTTAAAAAGCTTTGTTTAAATGTGTTTGACTTTCACTTGATTTAATTACTGTTTTTTAATTGCATATGACTTTCAGTTGATTCAAAAAGATTTGTTTGAATGTGCTTGACTTTCATATGATTCAATTAGCATCGTTGAATGGATTTGACAATAATTTGATTCAAAAAGCTTTGTTTGACTTTCACTTGATTCAAATCGCTATTTTGAATGCATTTGAATTTCATTTGATTGAAAAAGCTTTGTTTGAATGTGTTTGATTTTTATTTAATTAAATTAGCTTTGTTTGAATGTGATTGACTTTCATTTGAATCAATTAGCTTTGTTTAATGCATTTGACTTTTATTTAATTCAAAAAGCTTTGTTTGAATGTGTTTGACTTTAATTTGATTCAAATAGCTTTGTTTGAATGATTTTGACTTTCACTTGAATTAAATACCTTTTTTGAATGTGTTTGACTTTCATTTGATTCAGATAGCATTGTTTGAATGTGTTTGACTTTCATTTGATTCAAATAGCTTTGTTTGAATGTGTTTGCCTTCCATTGGATTTAATTAGCTTTGTTTGAATGTGGTTGAATTTTAATTGATTCAATTTGATCTGTTGAATTCATTTGACTTTCATTTGATTGAAAAAGATTTGTTTGAATGAGTTTGACTTTCACATGATTCAATTAGTATCGTTGAATGCATTTGACAATCATTTGATTCAAAAAGCTATGTTTGAATTTGTTTGACTTTCACTTGATTCAATTAGCTTTTTTGAAATCATTTGACTTTCTTTTGATTCAAAAAGCTTTGTTTGAATGTGTTTGAATTTCACTTGATTTAATTTATCTTTGTTTGAATGTAATTAACTTTCATTTGATTCAATTAGCTTTGTTTGAATGTGGTTGACTTTCATTTGATTCAATTAGCTTTGTTAGAATGCCATTGACTTTCGTTTGATTCAATTAGGTTTGTTAGAATGCCATTGACTTTCATTTGATTCAAAAAGCTTTGTTTGAATGTGTTTGACTTCCATTTGATTCAATTAGCATCATTGAACGTATTTGACAGTCATTTTATTCAAAAAGCTTTGTTTGAATTACTTAGACTTTCACTTGATTCAATTAGCTTTTTTGAATGCATTTAACTTTTATTTGATTCAAAAAGCTTTGTTCGAATGTGTTTGACTTTCATTTGATTCAATTAGCTTTGTGGGAATGCACTTGACAATCACTTAATTAAAAAAGCTTTATTTGAAGGTGTTTGACTTTCACTAGATTAAATTAGCTTTTTTGAATGCATTTAACTTTTATTTAATTAAAAAAGCTTTGTCCAAATGTGTTTGACTTTCATTTGATGCAATTAGCTTTGTATGAATGTGTTTGACTTTCATTTGATTCAATAAGCTTTGTTGAATGCATTTAACTTTCATTTGATTTAAAAAGCTTTGTTTAAATGTGTTTGACTTTCACTTGATTTAATTACTTTTTTTAATTGCATTTGACTTTCAGTTGATTCAAAAAGATTTGTTTGAATGTGCTTGACTTTCATATGATTCAATTAGCATCGTTGAATGGATTTGACAATAATTTGATTCAAAAAGCTTTGTTTGACTTTCACTTGATTCAAATCGCTATTTTGAATGCATTTGAATTTCATTTGATTGAAAAAAGCTTTGTTTGAATGTGTTTGATTTTTATTTAATTAAATTAGCTTTGTTTGAATGTGATTGACTTTCATTTGAATCAATTAGCTTTGTTTAATGCATTTGACTTTTATTTAATTCAAAAAGCTTTGTTTGAATGTGTTTGACTTTAATTTGATTCAAATAGCTTTGTTTGAATGATTTTGACTTTCACTTGAATTAAATACCTTTTTTGAATGTGTTTGACTTTCATTTGATTCAGATAGCATTGTTTGAATGTGTTTGACTTTCATTTGATTCAAATAGCTTTGTTTGAATGTGTTTGCCTTCCATTGGATTTAATTAGCTTTGTTTGAATGTGGTTGAATTTTAATTGATTCAATTTGATCTGTTGTAATCATTTGACTTTCATTTGATTCAAAAAGATTTGTTTGAATGAGTTTGACTTTCACATGATTCAATTAGTATCGTTGAATGCATTTGACAATCATTTGATTCAAAAAGCTATGTTTTAATTTGTTTGACTTTCACTTGATTCAATTAGCTTTTTTGAAATCATTTGACTTTCTTTTGATTCAAAAAGCTTTGTTTGAATGTGTTTTGAATTTCACTTGATTTAATTTATCTTTGTTTGAATGTAATTAACTTTCATTTGATTCAATTAGCTTTGTTTGAATGTGGTTGACTTTCATTTGATTCAATTAGCTTTGTTAGAATGCCATTGACTTTCGTTTGATTCAATTAGGTTTGTTAGAATGCCATTGACTTTCATTTGATTCAAAAAGCTTTGTTTGAATGTGTTTGACTTCCATTTGATTCAATTAGCATCATTGAACGTATTTGACAGTCATTTTATTCAAAAAGCTTTGTTTGAATTACTTAGACTTTCACTTGATTCAATTAGCTTTTTTGAATGCATTTAACTTTTATTTGATTCAAAAAGCTTTGTTCGAATGTGTTTGACTTTCATTTGATTCAATTAGCTTTGTGGGAATGCACTTGACAATCACTTAATTAAAAAAGCTTTATTTGAAGGTGTTTGACTTTCACTAGATTAAATTAGCTTTTTTGAATGCATTTAACTTTTATTTAATTAAAAAAGCTTTGTCCAAATGTGTTTGACTTTCATTTGATGCAATTAGCTTTGTATGAATGTGTTTGACTTTCATTTGATTCAATAAGCTTTGTTGAATGCATTTAACTTTCATTTGATTTAAAAAGCTTTGTTTAAATGTGTTTGACTTTCACTTGATTTAATTACTTTTTTTAATTGCATTTGACTTTCAGTTGATTCAAAAAGATTTGTTTGAATGTGCTTGACTTTCATATGATTCAATTAGCATCGTTGAATGGATTTGACAATAATTTGATTCAAAAAGCTTTGTTTGACTTTCACTTGATTCAAATCGCTATTTTGAATGCATTTGAATTTCATTTGATTGAAAAAGCTTTGTTTGAATGTGTTTGATTTTTATTTAATTAAATTAGCTTTGTTTGAATGTGATTGACTTTCATTTGAATCAATTAGCTTTGTTTAATGCATTTGACTTTTATTTAATTCAAAAAGCTTTGTTTGAATGTGTTTGACTTTAATTTGATTCAAATAGCTTTGTTTGAATGATTTTGACTTTCACTTGAATTAAATACCTTTTTTGAATGTGTTTCACTTTCATTTGATTAAGATAGCATTGTTTGAATGTGTTTGACTTTCATTTGATTCAAATAGCTTTGTTTGAATGTGTTTGCCTTCCATTGGATTTAATTAGCTTTGTTTGAATGTGGTTGACTTTTAACTGATTCAATTTGATCTGTTGAATGCATTTGACTTTCATTTGATTCAAAAAGATTTGTTTGAATGATTTTGACTTTCACATGATTCAATTAGTATCGTTGAATGCATTTGACAATCATTTGATTCAAAAAGCTATGTTTGAATTTGTTTGACTTTCACTTGATTCAATTAGCTTTTTTGAAATCATTTGACTTTCATTTGATTCAATAAGCTTTGTTTGAATGTGTTTGAATTTCACTTGATTTAAATTATCTTTGTTTGAATGTAATTAACTTTCATTTGATTCAATTAGCTTTGTTTGAATGTGGTTGACTTTCATTTGATTCAATTAGGTTTGTTAGAATGCCATTGACTTTCGTTTGATTCAATTAGGTTTGTTAGAATGCTATTGACTTTCATTTGATTCAAAAAGCTTTGTTTGAATGTGTTTGACTTCCATTTGATTCAAAAAGCTTTGTTTGAATGTGTTTGACTTTCATTTGATTCAATTAGCATCGTTGAACACATTTGACAGTCATTTGATTCAAAAAGCTTTGTTTGAATTATCTAGACTTTCACTTGATTCAATTAGCTTTTTTGAATGCATTTAACTTTTATTTGATTTAAAAAGCTTTGTTTAAATGTAATTGACTTTCACTTGATTTAATTACTTTTATTTAATTACATTTGACTTTCAGTTGATTCAAAAAGTTTTTTTTGAATGTGCTTGACTTTCATATGATTCAATTAGCATCGTTGAATGGATTTGACAATCATTTGATTCAAAAAGCTTTGTTTGACTTTCACTTAATTCAAATCGCTATTTTGAATGCATTTGAATTTCATTCGATTGAAAAAGCTTTGTTTGAATGTGTTTGATTTTCAATTGATTAAATTAGCTTTGTTTGAATGTGATTGACTTTCATTTGAATCAATTAGCTTTGTTTAATGCATTTGACTTTCATTTAATTCAAAAAGCTTTGTTTGAATGTGTTTGACTTTAATTTGATTCAAATAACATTGTTTGAATGTTTTTGACTTTCACTTGATTTAAATACCTTTTTTGAATGCGTTTGACTTTCATTTGATTCAAATAGCATTTCTTGAATGTGTTTGACTTTCATTTCGTTCAAATAGCTTTGTTTAAATGTGTTTGACTTTCATTTGATTCAATTAGCTTTGCTTGAATGTGGTTAACTTTCAATTGAGTCAATTTGCTTTGTTGAATGCATTTGACTTTCATTTGATTAAAAAAAGTTTTGTTTGACAGTCATATGATTCAATTAGTCTCGTTAAATGCATTTGACAATCATTTGATTCAAAAAGCTTTGTTTGAATTCTTTGGAGTTTTACTTGATTCAATTAGCTTTTTTGAAAGCATTTGACTTTCATATGATTTAGTTAGCTTTGTTTGAATGTTTTTGACTTTCATTTGATGCAATTAGCTTTGTCTAAATGTGTTTGACTTTCGTTTGGTTTAATTATCTTTTTTGAATGCATTTGACTTTCATTTGATTCAGATAGCATTGTTTGAATGTGTTTGACTTTCATTTGATTCAAATAGCTTTGTTTGAATGTGTTTGCCTTCCATTGGATTTAATTAGCTTTGTTTGAATGTGGTTGACTTTTAATTGATTCAATTTGATCTGTTGAATGCATTTGACTTTCATTTGATTCAAAAAGATTTGTTTGAATAAGTTTGACTTTCATATGATTCAATTAGTATCGTTGAATGCATTTGACGATCATTTGATTCAAAAAGCTATGTTTTGAATTAGTTTGACTTTCACTTGATTCAATTAGCTTTTTTGAAATCATTTGACTTTCTTTTGATTCAAAAAGCTTTGTTTGAATGTGTTTGATTTTCACTTGATTAAATTAGCTTTTTTGAATGCATTTAACTTTTATTTAATTAAAAAAGCTTTGTCCGAATGTGTTTGACTTTCATTTGATGCAATTAGTTTTGTTTGAATGTGTTTAACTTTCATTTGATTCAATAAGCTTTGTTGAATGCATTTAACTTTCATTTGATTTAAAAAGCTTTGTTTAAATGTGTTTGACTTTCACTTGATTTAATTACTTTTTTTTAATTGCATATGACTTTCAGTTGATTGAAAAAGATTTCTTTGAATGTGCTTGACTTTCATATGATTCTATTAGCATCGTTGAATGGATTTGACAATCATTTGATTCGAAAAGTTTTTTTTGACTTTCAGTTGATTCAAATCGCTATTTTGAATGCATTTGAATTTCATTTGATTGAAAAAGCTTTGTTTGAATGTGTTTTATTTTTATTTGATTAAATTAGCTTTGTTTGAATGTGATTGACTTTCATTTGCATCAATTAGCTTTGTTTAATGCATTTGACTTTCATTTAATTAAAAAAGCTTTGTTTGAATGTGTTTGACTTTCACTAGATTAAATTAGCTTTTTTGAATGCATTTAACTTTTATTTAATTAAAAAAGCTTTGTCCGAATGTGTTTGACTTTCATTTGATGCAATTAGCTTTGTTTGAATGTGTTTGACTTTCATTTGATTCAATAAGCTTTGTCGAATGCATTTAACTTTCATTTGATTTAAAAAGCTTTGTTTAAATGTGTTTGACTTTCACTTGATTTAATTACTTTTTTTTAATTGCATATGACTTTCAGTTGATTCAAAAAGATTTGTTTGAATGTGCTTGACTTTCATATGATTCAATTAGCATCGTTGAATGGATTTGAAAATCATTTGATTCAAAAAGCTTTGTTTGACTTTCACTTGATTCAAATCGCTATTTTGAATGCATTTGAATTTCATTTGATTGAAAAAGCTTTATTTGAATGTGTTTGATTTTTATTTGATTAAATTAGCTTTGTTTGAATGTGTTTGCCTTCCATTGGATTTAATTAGCTTTGTTTGAATGTGGTTGAATTTTAATTGATTCAATTTGATCTTTTGAATGCATTTGACTTTCATTTTATTCAAAAAGATTTGTTTGAATGTGTGTGACTTTACAAAGATTCAATTAGTATCGTTGAATGCATTTGACAATCATTTGATTCAAAAAGCTATGTTTGAATTTGTTTGACTTTCACTTGATTCAATTAGCTTTTTTGAACTCATTTGACTTTCTTTGGATTCAAAAAGCTTTGTTTGAATGTGTTTGAATTTCACTTGATTTAAATTATCTTTGTTTGAATGTAATTAACTTTCATTTGATTCAATTAGCTTTGTTTGAATGTGGTTGACTTTCATTTGATTCAATTAGGTTTGTTAGAATGCCATTGACTTTCGTTTGATTCAATTAGGTTTGTTAGAATGCCATTTACTTTCATTTGATTCAATTAGCTTTGTTGAATGCATATGACTTTCATTTGATTCAAAAAGCTTTGTTTGAATGTGTTTGACTTTCATTTGATTCAATTAGCATCGTAGAACGCATTTGACAGTCATTTGATTCAAAAAGCTTTGTTTGAATTACCTAGACTTTCACTTGATTCAATTAGCTTTTTTGAATGCATTTAAATTTCATTTGATTTAAAAAGCTTTGTTTAAATATAATTGACTTTCACTTGATTTAATTACTTTTATTTAATTGCATTTGACTTTCAGTTGATTCAAAAAGATTTGTTTGAATGTGCTTGACTTTCATATGATTCAATTAGCATCGTTAAATGGATTTGACAATCATTTGATTCAAAAAGCTTTGTTTGACTTTCACTTGATTTAAATCGCTATTTTGAATGCATTTGAATTTCATTTGATTGAAAAAGCTTTGTTTAAATGTGTTTGATTTTTATTTGATTAAATTAGCTTTGTTTGAATGTGATTGACTTTCATTTGAATCAATTAGCTTTGTTTGAATGTGTTTGACTTTAATTTGATTCAAATAGCTTTGTTTGAATGTTTTTGACTTTCACTTGATTTAAATACCTTTTTTGAATACGTTTGATTCAATTAGCTTTGCTTGAATGTGGTTTACTTTCAATTGAGTCAATTTGCTTTGTTGAATGCATTTGACTTTCATTTGATTAAAAAAAGTTTTGTTTGACAATCATATGATTCAATTAGCCTCGTTGAATGCATTTACAATCATTTGATTCAAAAAGCTTTGTTTGAATTCTTTGGAGTTTTACTTGATTCAATTAGCTTTTTTGAAAGCGTTTGACTTTCATATGATTTAGTTAGCTTTGTTTGAATGTTTTAGACTTTCATTTGATGAAATTAGCTTTGTCTGAATGTGTTTGACTTTCGTTTGATTTAATTATCTTTTTTGAATGCATTTGACTTTTATTTGATTCAGATAGCATTGTTTGAATGTGTTTTGACTTTCCTTTGATACAAATAGCATTGTTTGAATGTGTTTGCCTTCCAATGGATTTAATTAGCTTTGTTTGAATGTGGTTGACTTTTAATTGATTCAATTTGATCTGTTGAATGCATTTGACTTTCATTTGATTCAAAAAGATTTGTTTGAATGAGTTTGACTTTCATATGATTAAATTAGTATCGTTGAATGCATTTGACAATCATTTGATTCAAAAAGCTATGTTTGAATTTGTTTGACTTTCACTTGATTCAATTAGCTTTTTTGAAATCATTTGACTTTCTTTTGATTCAAAAAGCTTTGTTTGAATGTGTTTGATTTTCACTTGATTTAATTAGCTTTGTTTGAATGTGGTTAGTTTTCATTTGACTAAATTAGCTTTGTTTGAATGTGGTTGACTTTCATTTGATTCAATTAGGTTTGTTAGAATGCCAATGACTTTTGTTTGATTCAATTAGGTTTGTTAGAATGCTATTGACTTTCATTTGATTCAATTAGCTTTGTTAGAATGCCATTGAGTTTTATTTGATTCAATTAGCTTTCTTAATTGCATATGACTTTCATTTAATTCAAAAAGCTTTGTTTGAATGTATTTGACTTCCATTTGATTCAATTAGCGTCATTGAACGCATTTGACAGTCATTTTATTCAAAAAGCTTTGTTTGAATTACTTAGACTTTCACTAGATTAAATTAGCTTTTTTGAATGCATTTAACTTTTATTTAATTAAAAAAGCTTTGTCCAAATGTGTTTGACTTTCATTTGATGCAATTAGCTTTGTTTGAATGTGTTTGACTTTCATTTGATTCAATAAGCTTTGTTGAATGCATTTAACTTTCATTTGATTTAAAAAGCTTTGTTTAAATGTGTTTGACTTTCACTTGATTTAATTACTTTTTTTTAATTGCATATGACTTTCAGTTGATTCAAAAAGATTTGTTTGAATGTGCTTGACTTTCATATGATTCAATTAGCATCGTTGAATGGATTTGAAAATCATTTGATTCAAAAAGCTTTGTTTGACTTTCACTTGATTCAAATCGCTATTTTGAATGCATTTGAATTTCTTTTGATTGAAAAAGCTTTGTTTGAATGTGTTTGATTTTTATTTGATTAAATTAGCTTTGTTTGAATGTGTTTGCCTTCCATTGGATTTAATTAGCTTTGTTTGAATGTGGTTGAATTTTAATTGATTCAATTTGATCTTTTGAATGCATTTGACTTTCATTTTATTCAAAAAGATTTGTTTGAATGTGTTTGACTTTCATATGATTCAATTAGTATCGTTGAATGCATTTGACAATCATTTGATTCAAAAAGCTATGTTTGAATTTGTTTGACTTTCACTTGATTCAATTAGCTTTTTTGAACTCATTTGACTTTCTTTGGATTCAAAAAGCTTTGTTTGAATGTGTTTGAATTTCACTTGATTTAAATTATCTTTGTTTGAATGTAATTAACTTTCATTTGATTCAATTAGCTTTGTTTGAATGTGGTTGACTTTCATTTGATTCAATTAGGTTTGTTAGAATGCCATTGACTTTCGTTTGATTCAATTAGGTTTGTTAGAATGCCATTTACTTTCATTTGATTCAATTAGCTTTGTTGAATGCATATGACTTTCATTTGATTCAAAAAGCTTTGTTTGAATGTGTTTGACTTTCATTTGATTCAATTAGTATCGTAGAACGCATTTGACAGTCATTTGATTCAAAAAGCTTTGTTTGAATTACCTAGACTTTCACTTGATTCAATTAGCTTTTTTGAATGCATTTAAATTTCATTTGATTTAAAAAGCTTTGTTTAAATATAATTGACTTTCACTTGATTTAATTACTTTTATTTAATTGCATTTGACTTTCAGTTGATTCAAAAAGATTTGTTTGAATGTGCTTGACTTTCATATGATTCAATAAGCATCGTTAAATGGATTTGACAATCATTTGATTCAAAAAGCTTTGCTTGACTTTCACTTGATTTAAATCGCTATTTTGAATGCATTTGAATTTCATTTGATTGAAAAAGCTTTGTTTAAATGTGTTTGATTTTTATTTGATTAAATTAGCTTTGTTTGAATGTGATTGACTTTCATTTGAATCAATTAGCTTTGTTTGAATGTGTTTGACTTTAATTTGATTCAAATAGCTTTGTTTGAATGTTTTTGACTTTCACTTGATTTAAATACCTTTTTTGAATACGTTTGATTCAATTAGCTTTGCTTGAATGTGGTTAACTTTCAATTGAGTCAATTTGCTTTGTTGAATGCATTTGACTTTCATTTGATTAAAAAAACTTTTGTTTGACAATCATATGATTCAATTAGCCTCGTTGAATGCATTACAATTTGATTCAAAAAGCTTTGTTTGAATTCTTTGGAGTTTTACTTGATTCAATTAGCTTTTTTGAAAGCGTTTGACTTTCATATGATTTAGTTAGCTTTGTTTGAATTTTTTGACTTTCATTTGATGCAATTAGCTTTGTCTGAATGTGTTTGACTTTCGTTTGATTTAATTATCTTTTTTGAATGCATTTGACTTTCATTTGATTCAGATAGCATTGTTTGAATGTGTTTGACTTTCCTTTGATACAAATAGCATTGTTTGAATGTGTTTGCCTTCCATTGGATTTAATTAGCTTTGTTTGAATGTGGTTGACTTTTAATTGATTCAATTTGATCTGTTGAATGCATTTGACTTTCATTTGATTCAAAAAGATTTGTTTGAATGAGTTTGACTTTCATATGATTAAATTAGTATCGTTGAATGCATTTGACAATCATTTGATTCAAAAAGCTATGTTTTAATTTGTTTGACTTTCACTTGATTCAATTAGCTTTTTTGAAATCATTTGACTTTCTTTTGATTCAAAAAGCTTTGTTTGAATGTGTTTGATTTTCACTTGATTTAATTAGCTTTGTTTGAATGTGGTTAGCTTTCATTTGATTAAATTAGCTTTGTTTGAATGTGGTTGACTTTCATTTGATTCAATTAGGTTTGTTAGAATGCCATTGACTTTCGTTTGATTCAATTAGGTTTGTTAGAATGCTATTGACTTTCATTTGATTCAATTAGCTTTGTTAGAATGCCATTGAGTTTTATTTGATTCAATTAGCTTTTTTGAACTCATTTAACTTTCTTTGGATTCTAAAAGCTTTGTTTGAATGTGTTTGAATTTCACTTGATTTAAATTAGCTTTGTTTGAATGTGGTTAACTTTCATTTGATTCAATTAGCTTTGTTTGAATGTGGTTGACTTTCATTTGATTCAATTAGGTTTGTTAGAATGCCATTGACTTTCGTTTGATTCAATTAGGTTTCTTAGAATGCCATTGACTTTCATTTGATTCAATTAGCTTTGTTGAATGCATATGACTTTCATTTGATTCAAAAAGATTTGTTTGAATGTGCTTGACTTTCATACGATTCAATTAGCATCGTTGAATGGATTTGACAATCATTTGATTCAAAAAGCTTTGTTTGACTTTCACTTGATTCAAATCGCTATTTTTACTGCATTTGAATTTCATTTGATTGAAAAAGCTTTGTTTGAATGTGTTTGATTTTTATTTGATTAAATTAGCTTTGTTTGAATGTGATTGACTTTCATTTGAATCAATTAGCTATGTTTAATGCATTTGACTTTTATTTAATTCAAAAAGCTTTGTTTGAATGTGTTTGACTTTAATTTGATTCAAATAGCTTTGTTTGAATGATTTTGACTTTCACTTGATTTAAATACCTTTTTTGAATGTGTTTGACTTTCATTTGATTCAACTAGCTTTGTTTGAACGTGTTTGTCTTCCATTGGATTTAATTAGCTTTGTTTGAATGTGGTTGAATTTTAATTGATTCAATTTGATCTTTTGAATGCATTTGACTTTCATTTGATTCAAAAAGATTTGTTTGAATGTGTTTGACTTTCATATGATTCAATTAGTATCGTTGAATTCATTTGACAATCATTTGATTCAAAAAGCTATGTTTGAATTTGTTTGACTTTCACTTGATTCAATTAGCTTTTTTGAACTCATTTGACTTTCTTTGGATTCAAAAAGCTTTGTTTGAATGTGTTTGAATTTCACTTGATTTAAATATCTTTGTTTGAATGTAATTAACTTTCATTTGATTCAATTAGCTTTGTTTGAATGTGGTTGACTTTCATTAGATTCAATTAGGTTTGTTAGAATGCCATTGACTTTCGTTTGATTCAATTAGGTTTGTTAGAATGCCATTAACTTTCATTTGATTCAATTAGCTTTGTTGAATGCATTTGACTTTCATTTGATTCAAAAAGCTTTGTTTGAATGTGTTTGACTTTCATTTGATTCAATTAGCATCGTTGAACGCATTTGACAGTCATTTGATTCAAAAAGCTTTGTTTGAATTACCTAGACTTTCACTTGATTCAATGAGCTTTTTTGAATGCATTTAACTTTCATTTGATTTAAAAAGCTTTGTTTAAATGTAATTGACTTTCACTTGATTTAATTAATTTTATTTTATTGCATTTGACTTTCACTTGATTAAAAAAGATTTGTTTGAATGTGCTTGACTTTCATATGATTCAATTAGCATCGTTGAATGGATTTGACAATCATTTGATTCAAAAAGCTTTGTTTGACTTTAACTTGCTTCAAATCGCTATTTTGAATGCATTTGAATTTCATTTGGTTGAAAAAGCTTTGTTTGAATGTATTTGATTTTCATTTGATTAAATTAGTTTTGTTTGAATGTGATTGACTTTCATTTGAATCAATTAGCTTTGTTTAATGCATTTGACTTTTATTTAATTCAAAAAGCTTTGTTTGAATGTGTTTGACTTTAATTTGATTCAAATAGCTTTGTTTGAATGATTTTGACTTTCACTTGATTTAAATACCTTTTTTGAATGTGTTTGACTTTCATTTGATTCAAATAGCTTTGTTTGAATGTGTTTGCCTTCCATTGGATTTAATTAGCTTTGTTTGAATGTGGTTGACTTTTAATTGATTCAATTTGATCTTTTTAATGCATTTGACTTTCATTTGATTTAAAAAGATTTGTTTGAATGTGTTTGACTTTCATATGATTCAATTAGTATCGTTGAATGCATTTGACAATCATTTGATTCAAAAAGCTATGTTTGAATTTGTTTGACTTTCATTTAATTCAAAAAGCTTTGTTTGAATGTGTTTGACTTTAATTTGATTCAAATAGCTTTGTTTGAATGATTTTCACTTTCACTTGATTTAAATACCTTTTTTGAATGCGTTTGACTTTCATTTGACAATCATTTGATTCAAAAAGCTTTGTTTGAATTCTTTGGACTTTTAGTTGATTCAATTAGCTTTTTTTGAAAGCATTTGACTTTCATATGATTTAATTAGCTTTGTTTGAATGTTTTTGACTTTCATTTGATGCAATTAGCTTTGTCTGAATGTGTTTGACTTTCGTTTGATTTAATTATCTTTTTTGAATGCATTTGACTTTCATTTGATTCAGATAGCATTGTTTGAATGTGTTTGACTTTCATTTGATTCAAATAGCTTTGTTTGAATGTGTTTGCCTTCCATTGGATTTAATTAGCTTTGTTTGAATGTGGTTGACTTTTAAATGATTCAATTTGATTTGTTGAATGCATTTGACTTTCATTTGATTCAAAAAGATTTATTTGAATGTGTTTGACTTTCATATGATTCAATTAGTATCGTTGAATGCATTTGACAATCATTTGATTCAAAAAGCTATGTTTGAATTTGTTTGACTTTCACTTGATTCAATTAGCTTTTTTGAACTCATTTGACTTTCTTTGGATTCAAAAAGCTTTGTTTGAATGTGTTTGAATTTCACTTGATTTAAATTAGCTTTGTTTGAATGTGGTTAACTTTCATTTGATTCAATTAGCTTTGTTTGAATGTGGTTGACTTTCATTTGATTCAATTAGGTTTGTTAGAATGCCATTGACTTTCGTTTGATTCAATTAGGTTTGTTAGAATGCCATTGACTTTCATTTGATTCAATTAGCTTTGTTGAATGCATATGACTTTCATTTGATTCAAAAAGCTTTGTTTGAATGTGTTTGACTTTCATTTGATTCAATTAGCATCGTTGAACGCATTTGACAGTCATTTGATTCAAAAAGATTTGTTTGAATTACCTAGACTTTCACTTGATTCAATTAGCTTTTTTGAATGCATTTAACTTTCATTTGATTTAAAAAGCTTTGTTTAAATGTAATTGACTTTCACTTGATTTAATTACTTTTATTTAATTGCATTTGACTTTCAGTTGATTCAAAAAGATTTGTTTGAATGTGCTTGACTTTCATATGATTCAATTAGCATCGTTGAATGGATTTGACAATCATTTGATTCAAAAAGCTTTGTTTGACTTTCACTTGATTCAAATCGCTATTTTGAATGCATTTGAATTTCATTTGATTGAAAAAGCATCGTTGAATGGATTTGACAATTATTTCATTCAAAAAGCTTTGTTTGACTTTCACTTGATTCAAATCGTTATTTTGAATGCATTTGAATTTCATTTGATTGAAAAAGCTTTGTTTGAATGTGTTAGATTTACATTTGATTAAATTAGCTTTGTTTGAATGTGATTGACTTTCATTTGAATCAATTAGCTTTGTTTAATGCATTTGACTTTCATTTAATTCAAAAAGCTTTGTTTGAATGTGTTTGACTTTAATTTGATTCAAATAGCATTGTTTGAATGTTTTTGACTTTCACTTGATTTAAATACCTTTTTTGAATGCGTTTGACTTTCATTTGATTCAAATAGCATTTCTTGAATGTGTTTGACTTTCATTTGGTTTAAAAAGCTTTGTTTAAATGTGTTTGACTGTCATTTGATTCAATTAGCTTTGCTTGAATGTGGTTAACTTTCAATTGAGTCAATTTGCTTTGTTGAATGCATTTGACTTTCATTTGATTCAAAAAGTTTTGTTTGACTGTCATATGATTCAATTAGCCTCGTTGAATGCATTTGAAAATCATTTGATTCAAAAAGCTTTGTTTGTATTCTTTGGACTTTTAGTTGATTCAATTAGCTTTTTTGAAAGCATTTGACTTTCATATGATTTAATTAGCTTTGTTTGAATGTTTTTGAGTTTCATTTGTTGCAATTAGCTTTGTCTGAATGTGTTTGACTTTCGTTTTATTTAATTATCTTTTTTGAATGCATTTGACTTTCATTTGATTCAGATAGCATTGTTTGAATGTGTTTGACTTTCATTTGATTCAAATAGCTTTGTTTGAATGTGTTTGCCTTCTATTGGATTTAATTAGCTTTGTTTGAATGTGGTTGACTTTTAAGTTATTCAATTTGATTTGTTAAATGCATTTGACTTTCATTTGATTCAAAAAGATTTGTTTTGAATGTGTTTGACTTTCATATGATTCAATTAGTATCGTTGAATGCATTCGACAATCATTTGATTCAAAAAGCTATGTTTGAATTTGTTTGACTTTCACTTGATTCAATTAGCTTTTTTGAACTCATTTGACTTTCTTTGGATTCAAAAAGCTTTGTTTGAATGTGTTTGAATTTCACTTGATTTAAATTAGCTTTGTTTGAATGTGGTTAACTTTCATTTGATTCAATTAGCTTTGTTTGAATGTGGTTGACTTTCATTTGATTCAATTAGGTTTGTTAGAATGCCATTGACTTTCGTTTGATTCAATTAGGTTTGTTAGAATGTCATTGACTTTCATTTGATTCAATTACCTTTGTTGAATGCATATGACTTTCATTTGATTCAAAAAGCTTTGTTTGAATGTGTTTGACTTTCAATTGATTCAATTAGCATCGTTGAACGCATTTGACAGTCATTTGATTCAAAAAACTTTGTTTTGAATTACCTAGACTTTCACTTGATTCAATTAGCTTTTTTGAATGCATTTAACTTGCATTTTATTTAAAAAGCTTTGTTTAAATGTAATTGACTTTCACTTGATTTAATTACTTTTTTTTAATTGCATTTGACATTCAGTTGATTCAAAAAGATTTGTTTGAATGTGCTTGACTTTCATATGATTCAATTAGCATCATTGAATGGATTTGACAATCATTTGATTCAAAAAGCTTTGTTTGACTTTCACTTGCTTCAAATCGCTATTTTGAATGCATTTGAATTTATTTTGATTGAAAAAAGCTTTGTTTGAATGTGTTTGATTTTCATCTGATTAAATTAGCTTTGTTTGAATGTGATTGACTTTCATTTGAATCAATTAGCTCTGTTTAATGCATTTGACTTTCATTTAATTCAAAAAGCTTTGTTTGAATGTGTTTGACTTTAATTTGATTCAAATAGCATTGTTTGAATGTTTTTGACTGTCACTTGTTTTAAATACCTTTTTTGAATGCGTTTGACTTTCATTTGATTCAAATAGCATTTCTAGAATGTGTTTGACTTTTATTTGGTTCAAATAGCTTTGTTTAAATGTGTTTGACTTTCATTTGATTCAATTAGCTTTGCTTGAATGTGGTTAACTTTCAATTGAGTCAATTTGCTTTGTTGAATGCATTTGACTTTCATTTGATTCAAAAAGTATTGTTTGACTGTCATATGATTCAATTAGCCTCGTTGAATGCATTTGAAAATCATTTGATTCAAAAAAGCTTTGTTTGTATTCTTTGGACTTTTAGTTGATTCAATTAGCTTTTTTGAAAGCATTTGACTTTCATATGATTTAATTAGCTTTGTTTGAATGTTTTTTGAGTTTCATTTGATGCAATTAGCTTTGTCTGAATGTGTTTGACTTTCGTTTTATTTAATTATCTTTTTTAAATGCATTTGACTTTCATTTGATTCAGATAACATTGTTTGAATGTGTTTGACTTTCATTTGATTCAAATAGCTTTGTTTGAATGTGTTTGCCTTCTATTGGATTTAATTAGCTTTGTTTGAATGTGGTTGACTTTTAAGTTATTCAATTTGATTTGTTAAATGCATTTGACTTTCATTTGATTCAAAAAGATTTGTTTGAATGTGTTTGACTTTTCATATGATTCAATTAGTATCGTTGAATGCATTCGACAATCATTTGATTCAAAAAAGCTATGTTTGAATTTGTTTGACTTTCACTTGACTCAATTAGCTTTTTTGAACTCATTTGACTTTCTTTGGATTCAAAAAAGCTTTGTTTGAATGTGTTTGAATTTTACTTGATTTAAATTAGCTTTGTTTGAATGTGGTTAACTTTCATTTGATTCAATTAGCTTTGTTGGAATGTGGTTGACTTTCATTTGATTCAATTAGGTTTGTTAGAATGCCATTGACTTTCGTTTGAATTCAATTAGGTTTGTTAGAATGTCATTGACTTTCATTTGATTCAATTAGCTTTGTTGAATGCATATGACTTTCATTTGATTCAAAAAGCTTTGTTTGAATGTGTTTGACTTTCATTTGATTCAATTAGCGTCGTTGAACGCATTTGACAGTCATTTGATTCAAAAAACTTTGTTTGAATTACCTAGACTTTCACTTGATTCAATTAGCTTTTTTGAATGCATTTAAATTTCATTTGATTTAAAAAGCTTTGTTTAAATGTAATTGACTTTCACTTGATTTAATTACTTTTTTTTTAATTGCATTTGACTTTCAGTTGATTCTAAAAGATTTGTTTGAATGTGCTTGACTTTCATATGATTCAATTAGCTTTGTTTAATGCATTTGACTTTCATTTAATTCAAAAAAGTTTTTGTTTGACTGTCATATGATTCAATTAGCCTCGTTGAATGCATTTGAAAAATCATTTGATTCAAAAAGCTTTGTTTGTATTCTTTGGACTTTTAGTTTGATTCAATTAGCTTTTTTGAAAGCATTTGACTTTCATATGATTTAATTAGCTTTGTTTGAATGTTTTTGTTTCATTTGATGCAATTAGCTTTGTCTGAATGTGTTTGACTTTCGTTTTATTTAATTATCTTTTTTAAATGCATTTGACTTTCATTTGATTCAGATAACATTGTTTGAATGTGTTTGACTTTCATTTGATTCAAATAGCTTTGTTTGAATGTGTTTGCCTTCTATTGGATTTAATTAGCTTTGTTTGAATGTGGTTGACTTTTAAGTTATTCAATTTGATTTGTTAAATGCATTTGACTTTCATTTGATTCAAAAAGATTTGTTTGAATGTGTTTGACTTTCATATGATTCAATTAGTATCGTTGAATGCATTCGACAATCATTTGATTCAAAAAGCTATGTTTTGAATTTGTTTGACTTTCACTTGACTCAATTAGCTTTTTTGAACTCATTTGACTTTCTTTGGATTCAAAAAGCTTTGTTTGAATGTGTTTGAATTTTACTTGATTTAAATTATCTTTGTTTGAATGTGGTTAACTTTCATTTGATTCAATTAGCTTTGTTGGAATGTGGTTGACTTTCATTTGATTCAATTAGGTTTGTTAGAATGCCATTGACTTTCGTTTGATTCAATTAGGTTTGTTAGAATGTCATTGACTTTCATTTGATTCAATTAGCTTTGTTGAATGCATATGACTTTCATTTGATTCAAAAAGCTTTGTTTGAATGTGTTTGACTTTCATTTGATTCAATTAGCGTCGTTGAACGCATTTGACAGTCATTTGATTCAAAAAACTTTGTTTGAATTACCTAGACTTTCACTTGATTCAATTAGCTTTTTTGAATGCATTTAAATTTCATTTGATTTAAAAAGCTTTGTTTAAATGTAATTGACTTTCACTTGATTTAATTACTTTTTTTTAATTGCATTTGACTTTCAGTTGATTCTAAAAGATTTTTTGAATGTGCTTGACTTTCATATGATTCAATTAGCTTTGTTTAATGCATTTGACTTTCATTTAATTCAAAAAGCTTTGTTTGAATGTTTTGACTTTAATTTGATTCAAATAACATTGTTTGAATGTTTTTGACTTTCACTTGATTAAAATACCTTTTTTGAATGCGTTTGACTTTCATTTGATTCAAATAGCATTTCTTGAATGTGTTTGACTTTCATTTGGTTCAAAAAGCTTTGTTTAAATGTGTTTGACAGTCATTTGATTCAATTAGCTTTGCTTGAATGTGGTTAACTTTCAATTGAGTCAATTTGCTTTGTTGAATGGATTTGACAATCATTTGATTCAAAAAGCTTTGTTTGACTTTCACTTAATTCAAATCGCTGTTTTGAATGCATTTGAATTTCATTTGATTGAAAAAGCTTTGTTTGAATGTGTTTGATTTTCATTTGATTAAATTAGCTTTGTTTGAATGTGATTGACTTTCATTTGAAACAATTAGCTTTGTTTAATGCATTTTACTTTCATTTAATTCAAAAAGCTTTGTTTGAATGTGTTTGACTTTAATCTGATTCAAATAGCTTTGTTTGAATGCTTTTGACTTTCACTTGATTTAAATACCTGTTTTGAATGCGTTTGACTTTCATTTGATTCAAATAGCATTTCTTGAATGTGTTTCACTTTCATTTGGTTCCAATAGCTTTGTTTAAATATGTTTGACTTTTATTTGATTTAATGAGCTTTGCTTGAATGTGGTTAACTTTCAATTGAGTCAATTTGCTTTGTTGAATGCATTTGACTTTCATTTGATTAAAAAAAGTTTTGTTTCACAGTCATATGATTCAATTAGCCTCGTTGAATGCATTTGACAATCATTTGATTCAAAAAGCTTTGTTTGAATTCTTTGGAGTTTTACTTGATTCAATTAGCTTTTTTGAAAGCATTTGACTTTCATATGATTTAGTTAGCTTTGTTTGAATGTTTTTGACTTTCATTTGATGCAATTAGCTTTGTCTGAATGTGTTTGACTTTCGTTTGATTTAATTATCTTTTTTGAATGCATTTGACTTTCATTTGATTCAGATAGCATTGTTTGAATGTGTTTGACTTTCATTTGATTCAAATAGCTTTGTTTGAATGTTTTGCCTTCCATTGGATTTAATTAGCTTTGTTTGAATGTGGTTGACTTTTAATTGATTCAATTTGATCTGTTGAATGCATTTGACTTTCATTTGATTCAAAAAGATTTGTTTGAATGAGTTTGACTTTCATATGATTCAATTAGTATCGTTGAATGCATTTGACAATCATTTGATTCAAAAAGCTATGTTTGAATTTGTTTGACTTTCACTTGATTCAATTAGCTTTTTTGAACTCATTTGACTTTCTTTGGATTCAAAAAGCTTTGTTTGAATGTGTTTGAATTTCACTTGATTTAAATTAGCTTTGTTTGAATGTGGTTAACTTTCATTTGATTCAATTAGCTTTGTTTGAATGTGGTTGACTTTCATTTGATTCAATTAGGTTTGTTAGAATGCCATTGACTTTCGTTTGATTCAATTAGGTTTGTTAGAATTCCATT
>NW_018743424.1:0-15398 GCF_001683475.1 Chenopodium quinoa | reverse complement strand
CAAAGCTAATTGAATCAAATGAAAGTCAAACACATTCAAATAAAGCTATTTGAATCAAATGAAAGTCAAATACATTCTACAAAGCTAATTGAATCAAATGAAAGTCAAACACATTCAAACAAAGCTATTCAAATGAAAGTCAACACATTCAAACAAATTTGAATCAAATGAGAGTCAAATACATTCAAACAAAGCTAATTAAATCAAATAAAAGTCAATACATTCACAAAGAATTGAATTAAATTAAACACATTCAAACAAAGCTAATTGAATCAAATGAAAGTCAAACACATTCAAACAAAGCAAATGAATGTCAAATACATTCTACAAAGCAAATTGAATCAAATGAAAGTCAAACACATTCAAACAAAGCTATTTGAATCAAATGAAAGTCAAACAATTCAAACAAAGCTATTTGAATCAAATGAGAGTTAAATACATTCAAACAAAGCTAATTAAATCAAATAAAAGTCTAATACATTCTACAAAGCTAATTGAATTAAATTAAAGTCAAACACATTCAAACAAAGGTAATTGAATCAAATGAAAGCCAAACACATTCAAACAAAGATTTAGAATCAAATGAAAGTCAAATACATTCTACAAAGCTAATTGAATCAAATGAAAGTCAAACATTCAAATAAAGCTATTTGAATCAAATGAAAGTCAAATACATTCTACAAAGCTAATTGAATCAAAGGAAAGTCAAACACATTCAAACAAAGCTATTTAAATCAAATGAAAGTCAAAACACATTCAAACAGCTATTTAAATCAAATGAGAGTCAATACATTCAACAAAGCTAATTAAATCAAATAAAAGTCTAATACATTCCACAAAGCTAATTGAAAAATTAAATCAAACACATTCAAACAAAGCTAATTGAATCAAATGAAAGTCAAACACATTCAAACAAAGATTTAGAATCAAATGAATGTCAAATACATTCTACAAAGCTAATTGAATCAAATGAAAGTCAAACACATTCAAATAAAGCTATTTGAATCAAATGAAAGTCAAATACATTCTACAATGCTAATTGAATCAAATGAAAGTCAAACACATTCAAACAAAGCTATTTGAATCAAATGAGAGTCAAATAAATTCAAACAAAGCTAATTAAATCAAATAAAAGTAAACTACATTCTACAAAGCTAATTGAATCAAATGAAAGTCAAACACATTCAAACAAAGCCTTTTAAATCAAATGAAAGTCAAACACATTCAAAAAAAAGCTTTTTAATTTAAATGAAAGTCAAACACATTCAAGCAAAGCTATATAAATCAAATGAAAGTGAAATGCATTCTACAAAGCAAATTAAATTAAATGAAATTCAAACACATTCAAACAAAGCGATTTGAATCAAATGACAGTCCAATACATTCTACAAAGTTAATTGAATCAATTGAAAGTCAAACACATTCAAACAAAGCTATTTGAATCAATTGAAAGTCAAACACATTCAAACAAAGCTAATTGAATCAAATGAAAGTCAAGCACATTCAAATAAAGCTATTTTAATCAAATGAAAGTCAAATACATTCTACAAAGCTAATTGAATCAAATGAAAGTCAAACACATTCAAACAAAGCAATTTGAATCAAATAAAAGTCAAACACATTCAAACAAAGCTATTTGAATCAAATGAGAGTCAAATACATTCAAACAAAGCTAATTAAATCAAATAAAAGTCTAATACATTCTACAAAGCTAATTGAATTAAATTAAAGTCAAACACATTCAAACAATGCTAATTGAATCAAATGAAAGTCAAACACATTCAAACAAAGATTTCGAATCAAATGAAAGTCAAATACATTCTACAAAGCTAATTGAATCAAATTAAAGTCAAACACATTCAAATAAAGCTATTTGAATCAAATGAAAGTCAAATACATTCCACAAAGCTAATTGAATCAAATGAAAGTCAAACACATTCAAACAAAGCTATTTGAATCAAATGAAAGTCAAACACATTCAAACAAAGCTATTTGAATCAAATAAGAGTCAAATACATTCAAACAAAGCTAATTAAATCAAATAAAAGTCTAATACATTCAACAAAGCTAATTAATTTAAATTAAAGTCAAACACATTCAAACAAAGCTAATTGAATCAAATGAAAGTCAAACACATTCAAACAAAGATTTCGAATCAAATGAAAGTCAAATACATTCAAACAAAGCTATTTGTATCAAATGAGAGTCAAATAAATTCAAACAAAGCTAATTGAATCAAATGAAAGTCAAGCACATTCAAACAAAGCTATTTTAATCAAATGAAAGTCAAATACATTCTACAAAGATAATTGAATTAAATTAAAGTCAAACACATTCAAACAAAGCTAATTGAATCAAATGAAAGTCAAACACATTTAAACAAAGATTTCGAATCAAATGAAAGTCAAATACATTCTACAAAGCTAATTGAATCAAATGAAAGTCAAACACATTCAAATAAAGCTATTTAAATCAAATGAAAGACAAATACATTCTACAAAGCTAATTGAATCAAATGAAAGTCAAACACATTCAAACAAAGCTATTTGAAGAAAATGAAAGTCAAATACATTCTACAAAGCAAATTGAAACAAATGAAAGTCAAATACATTCAACAAAGCTAATTGAATCAAATGAAAGTCAAACACATTCAAACAAAGCTAATTGAATCAATTGAAAGTCAAACACAGTCAAACAAAGCTATTTGAATCAAATGAAAGTCAAATACCTTCTACAAAGCTAATTGAATGAAATGAAAGTCATACACATTCAAACAAAGCTATTTGAATCAAATGAGAGTCAAATAAATTCAAACAAAGCTAATTAAATCAAATAAAAGTAAAATACATTCTACAAAGCTAATTGAATCAAATGAAAGTCAAACACATTCAAACAAAGCCTTTTAAATCAAATGAAAGTCAAACACATTCAAACAAAGCTATATAAATCAAATGAAAGTGAAATGCATTCTATAAAGCAAATTGAGTTAAATGAAATTCAAACACATTCAAACAAAGTTATTTGAATCAAATGACAGTCAAATACATTCTACAAAGCTAATTAAATCAAATGAAAGTCAATCACATTCAAACAAAGCTATTTGAATCAAATGAAAGTCAAACACATTCAAACAAAGCTAATTGAATCAAATGAAAGTCAAGCACATTCAAACAAAGCTATTTTAATCAAATGGAAGTCAAACACATTCTACCAAAGCTATTTTAATTAAATGAATGTCAAATACATTCTACAAAGCTATATGAATCAAATGAAAGTCAAATACATTCTACAAAGCAAATTGAAACAAATGAAAGTCAAACACAGTCAAACAATATTATTTGAGTCAAATGAAAGTCAAATAAATTCTACAAAGCTAATTGAATCAAATGAAAGTCAAACACATTCAAACAAAGCTAATTGAATCAAATGAAAGTCAATCACATTCAAACAAAGCTATTTGAATCAAATGAAAGTCAAATACATTCTACAAAGCTAATTGAATGAAACGAAAGTCATACACATTCAAACAAAGCTATTTGAATCAAATGAGAGTCAAATAAATTCAAACAAAGCTAATTAAATCAAATAAAAGTAAAATACATTCTACAAAGCTAATTGAATCAAATGAAAGTCAAACACATTCAAACAAAGCCTTTTAAATCAAATGAAAGTCAAACACATTAAAAAAAAGCTTTATAATTTAAATGAAAGTCAAACACATTCAAACAAAGCTATATAAATTAAATGAAAGTGAAATGCATTCTATAAAGCAAATTGAGTTAAATAAAATTCAAACACATTCAAACAAAGCTATTTGAATCAAATGACAGTCAAATACATTCTACAAAGCTAATTGAATCAAATGAAAGTCAATCACATTCAAACAAAGCTATTTGAATCAAATGAAAGTCAAACACATTCAAACAAAGCTAATTGAATCAAATGAAAGTCAAGCACATTCAAATAAAGCTATTTTAATCAAATGAAAGTCAAATACATTCTACCAAAATAATTTTTATTAAATGAATGTCAAATACATTCTACAAAGCTAATTGAATCAAATGAAAGTCAAATACATTCTACAAAGCAAATTGAAACAAATGAAAGTCAAACACAGTCAAACAATGTTATTTGAGTCAAATGAAAGTCAAATAAATTCGACAAAGCTAATTGAATCAAATGAAAGTCAAACACATTCAAACAAAGCTAATTGAATCAAATGAAAGTCAAACACATTCAAACAAAGCTAATTGAATCAAATGAAAGTCAAACACATTCAAACAAAGCTATTTTAATTAAATGAATGTCAAATATATTCTACAAAGCTAATTGAATCAAATGAAAGTCAAACACATTCAAACAAAGCTATTTTAGTCAAATGAAAGTCAAATACATTCTACAAAGCTAATTGAATCAAATGAAAGTCAAAAACATTCAGACAAAGCTAATTGAATCAAATGAAAGTCAAACACATTCAAACAAAGCTAATTGAATCAAATGAAAGTCAAACACATTCAAACAAAGCTATTTGAATCAAATGACAGTCAAATACATTCTACGAAGCTAATTGAATCAATTAAAAGTCAAACACATTCAAACAAAGCTATTTGAATCAAATGAAAGTCAAACAGATTCTACAAAGCTAATTGAATCAAATGAAAGTCAAACACATTCAAACAAAGCTAATTGAATCAAATGAAAGTCTAACACATTCAAACAAAGTTATTTTGATTAAATGAATGTCAAATACATTCTACAAAGCTAATTGAATTAAATTAAAGTCAAACTCATTCAAACAAAGCTAATTGAATCAAATGAAAGTCAATCACATTCAAACAAAGCTATTTGAATCAAATGAAAGTCAAACACATTCAAACAATGCTAATTGAATCAAATGAAAGTCAAACACATTCAAACAAAGATTTCGAATCAAATGAAAGTCAAATACATTCTACAAAGCTAATTGAATCAAATTAAAGTCAACCACATTCAAATAAAGCTATTTGAATCAAATGAAAGTCAAATACATTCCACAAAGCTAATTGAATCAAATGAAAGTCAAATACATTCTACAAAGCTAATTGAATCAAATGAAAGTCAAACACATTCAAACAAAGCTATTTGAATCAAATGAAAGTCAAACACATTCAAACAAAGCTATTTGAATCAAATGAGAGTTAAATACATTCAAACAAAGCTAATTAAATCAAATAAAAGTCTAATACATTCTACAAAGCTAATTGAATTAAATTAAAGTCAAACACATTCAAACAAAGGTAATTGAATCAAATGAAAGCCAAACACATTCAAACAAAGATTTAGAATCGAATGAAAGTCAAATACATTCTACAAAGCTAATTGAATCAAATGAAAGTCAAACACATTCAAATAAAGCTATTTGAATCAAATGAAAGTCAAATACATTCTACAAAGCTTATTGAATCAAATGAAAGTCAAACACATTCAAACAAAGCTATTTAAATCAAATGAAAGTCAAACACATTCAAACAATGCTATTTGAATCAAATGAGAGTCAAATACATTCAAACAAAGCTAATTAAATCAAATAAAAGTCTAATACATTCCACAAAGCTAATTGAATTAAATTAAAATCAAACACATTCAAACAAAGCTAATTGAATCAAATGAAAGTCAAACACATTCAAACAAAGATTTAGAATCAAATGAATGTCAAATACATTCTACAAAGCTAATTGAATCAAATGAAAGTCAAACACATTCAAATAAAGCTAATTGAATCAAATGAAAGTCAAATACATTCTACAAAGCTAATTGAATCAAATGAAAGTGAAACACATTGAAACAAAGCTATTTAAATCAAATGAAAGTCAAACACATTCAAACAATGTTATTTGAATCAAATGAGAGTCAAATACATTCAAACAAAGCTAATTAAATCAAATAAAAGTCTAATACATTCCACAAAGGTAATTGAATTAAATTAAAATCAAACACATTCAAACAAAGCTAATTGAATCAAATGAAAGTCAAACACATTCAAACAAAGATTTAGAATCAAATGAATGTCAAATACATTCTACAAAGCTAATTGAATCAAATGAAAGTCAAACACATTCAAACAAAGCTATTTGAATCAAATGAAAGTCAAACACATTCAAACAAAGCTATTTGAATCAAATGAGAGTTAAATACATTCAAACAAAGCTAAATAAATCAAATAAAAGTCTAATACATTCTACAAAGCTAATTGAATTAAATTAAAGTCAAACACATTCAAACAAAGGTAATTGAATCAAATGAAAGCCAAACACATTCAAACAAAGATTAAGAATCAAATGAAAGTCAAATACATTCTACAAAGCTAATTGAATCAAATGAAAGTCAAACACATTCAAATAAAGCTATTTGAATCAAATGAAAGTCAAATACATTCTACAAAGCTAATTGAATCAAATAAAAGTCTAATACATTCCACAAAGCTAATTGAATTAAATTAAAATCAAACACATTCAAACAAAGCTAATTGAATCAAATGAAAGTCAAACACATTCAAACAAAGATTTAGAATCAAATGAATGTCAAATACATTCTACAAAGCTAATTGAATCAAATGAAAGTCAAACACATTCAAATAAAGCTATTTGAATCAAATGAAAGTCAAATACATTCTACAATGCTAATTGAATCAAATGAAAGTCAAACACATTCAAACAAAGCTATTTGAATCAAATGAGAGTCAAATTAATTCAAACAAAGCTAATTAAATCAAATAAAAGTAAAATACATTCTACAAAGCTAATTGAATCAAATGAAAGTCAAACACATTCAAACAAAGCCTTTTAAATCAAATGAAAGTCAAACACATTCAAAAAAAGCTTTTTAATTTAAATGAAAGTTTAACACATTCAAGCAAAGCTATATAAATCAAATGAAAGTGAAATGCATTCTACAAAGCAAATTAAATTAAATGAAATTCAAACACATTCAAACAAAGCGATTTGAATCAAATGACAGTCCAATACATTCTACAAAGTTAATTGAATCAATTGAAAGTCAAACACATTCAAACAAAGCTATTTGAATCAATTGAAAGTCAAACACATTCAAACAAAGCTAATTGAATCAAATGAAAGTCAAGCACATTCAAATAAAGCTATTTTAATCAAATGAAAGTCAAATACATTCTACAAAGCTAATTGAATCAAATGAAAGTCAAACACATTCAAACAAAGCTATTTGAATCAAATAAAAGTCAAACACATTCAAACAAAGCTATTTGAATCAAATGAGAGTCAAATACATTCAAACAAAGCTAATTAAATCAAATAAAAGTCTAATACATTCTACAAAGCTAATTGAATTAAATTAAAGTCAAACACATTCAAACAATGCTAATTGAATCAAATGAAAGTCAAACACATTCAAACAAAGATTTCGAATCAAATGAAAGTCAAATACATTCTACAAAGCTAATTGAATCAAATTAAAGTCAAACACATTCAAATAAAGCTATTTGAATCAAATGAAAGTCAAATACATTCCACAAAGCTAATTGAATCAAATGAAAGTCAAACACATTCAAACAAAGCTATTTGAATCAAATGAAAGTCAAACACATTCAAACAAAGCTATTTGAATCAAATAAGAGTCAAATACATTCAAACAAAGCTAATTAAATCAAATAAAAGTCTAATACATTCAACAAAGCTAATTAATTTAAATTAAAGTCAAACACATTCAAACAAAGCTAATTGAATCAAATGAAAGTCAAACACATTCAAACAAAGATTTCGAATCAAATGAAAGTCAAATACATTCAAACAAAGCTATTTGTATCCAATGAGAGTCAAATAAATTCAAACAAAGCTAATTGAATCAAATGAAAGTCAAGCACATTCAAACAAAGCTATTTTAATCAAATGAAAGTCAAATACATTCTACAAAGATAATTGAATTAAATTAAAGTCAAACACATTCAAACAAAGCTAATTGAATCAAATGAAAGTCAAACACATTTAAACAAAGATTTCGAATCAAATGAAAGTCAAATACATTCTACAAAGCTAATTGAATCAAATGAAAGTCAAACACATTCAAATAAAGCTATTTAAATCAAATGAAAGACAAATACATTCTACAAAGCTAATTGAATCAAATGAAAGTCAAACACATTCAAACAAAGCTATTTGAAGAAAATGAAAGTCAAATACATTCTACAAAGCAAATTGAAACAAATGAAAGTCAAATACATTCAACAAAGCTAATTGAATCAAATGAAAGTCAAACACATTCAAACAAAGCTAATTGAATCAATTGAAAGTCAAACACAGTCAAACAAAGCTATTTGAATCAAATGAAAGTCAAATACCTTCTACAAAGCTAATTGAATGAAATGAAAGTCATACACATTCAAACAAAGCTATTTGAATCAAATGAGAGTCAAATAAATTCAAACAAAGCTAATTAAATCAAATAAAAGTAAAATACATTCTACAAAGCTAATTGAATCAAATGAAAGTCAAACACATTCAAACAAAGCCTTTTAAATCAAATGAAAGTCAAACACATTCAAACAAAGCTATATAAATCAAATGAAAGTGAAATGCATTCTATAAAGCAAATTGAGTTAAATGAAATTCAAACACATTCAAACAAAGCTATTTGAATCAAATGACAGTCAAATACATTCTACAAAGCTAACTAAATCAAATGAAAGTCAATCACATTCAAACAAAGCTATTTGAATCAAATGAAAGTCAAACACATTCAAACAAAGCTAATTGAATCAAATGAAAGTCAAGCACATTCAAACAAAGCTATTTTAATCAAATGGAAGTCAAACACATTCTACCAAAGCTATTTTAATTAAATGAATGTCAAATACATTCTACAAAGCTATATGAATCAAATGAAAGTCAAATACATTCTACAAAGCAAATTGAAACAAATGAAAGTCAAACACAGTCAAACAATATTATTTGAGTCAAATGAAAGTCAAATAAATTCTACAAAGCTAATTGAATCAAATGAAAGTCAAACACATTCAAACAAAGCTAATTGAATCAAATGAAAGTCAATCACATTCAAACAAAGCTATTTGAATCAAATGAAAGTCAAACACATTCAAACAAAACTAATTGAATCAAATGAAAGTCAAGCACATTCAAACAAAGCTATTTTAATCAAATGAAAGTCAAATACATTCTACAAAGCTAATTGAATCAAATGAAAGTCAAACACATTCAAACAAAGCCTTTTAAATCAAATGAAAGTCAAACACATTAAAAAAAAGCTTTATAATTTAAATGAAAGTCAAACACAATCAAACAAAGCTATATAAATTAAATGAAAGTGAAATGCATTCTATAAAGCAAATTGAGTTAAATGAAATTCAAACACATTCAAACAAAGCTATTTGAATCAAATGACAGTCAAATACATTCTACAAAGCTAATTGAATCAAATGAAAGTCAATCACATTCAAACAAAGCTATTTGAATCAAATGAAAGTCAAACACATTCAAACAAAGCTAATTGAATCAAATGAAAGTCAAGCACATTCAAACAAAGCTATTTTAATCAAATGAAAGTCAAATACATTCTACCAAAGCTATTTTAATTAAATGAATGTCAAATACATTCTACAAAGCTAATTGAATCAAATGAAAGTCAAATACATTCTACAAAGCAAATTGAAACAAATGAAAGTCAAACACAGTCAAACAATGTTATTTGAGTCAAATGAAAGTCAAATAAATTCGACAAAGCTAATTGAATCAAATGAAAGTCAAACACATTCAAACAAAGCTAATTGAATCAAATGAAAGTCAAACACATTCAAACAAAGCTAATTGAATCAAATGAAAGTCAAACACATTCAAACAAAGCTATTTTAATTAAATGAATGTCAAATATATTCTACAAAGCTAATTGAATCAAATGAAAGTCAAACACATTCAAACAAAGCTATTTTAGTCAAATGAAAGTCAAATACATTCTACAAAGCTAATTGAATCAAATGAAAGTCAAAAATATTCAGACAAAGCTAATTGAATCAAATGAAAGTCAAACACATTCAAACAAAGCTAATTGAATCAAATGAAAGTCAAACACATTCAAACAAAGCTATTTGAATCAAATGACAGTCAAATACATTCTACGAAGCTAATTGAATCAATTAAAAGTCAAACACATTCAAACAAAGCTATTTGAATCAAATGAAAGTCAAACAGATTCTACAAAGCTAATTGAATCAAATGAAAGTCAAACACATTCAAACAAAGCTATTTGAATCAAATGAAAGTCAAACACATTCAAACAAAGTTATTTTGATTAAATGAATGTCAAATACATTCTACAAAGCTAATTGAATTAAATTAAAGTCAAACACATTCAAACAAAGCTAATTGAATCAAATGAAAGTCAATCACATTCAAACAAAGCTATTTGAATCAAATGAAAGTCAAACACATTCAAACAATGCTAATTGAATCAAATGAAAGTCAAACACATTCAAACAAAGATTTCGAATCAAATGAAAGTCAAATACATTGTACAAAGCTAATTGAATCAAATTAAAGTCAAACACATTCAAATAAAGCTATTTGAATCAAATGAAAGTCAAATACATTCCACAAAGCTAATTGAATCAAATGAAAGTCAAACACATTCAAACAAAGCTATTTGAATCAAATGAAAGTCAAACACATTCAAACAAAGCTATTTGAATCAAATGAGAGTCAAATACATTCAAACAAAACTAATTAAATCAAATAAAAGTCTAATACATTCTACAAAGCTAATTAAATCAAATAAAAGTCTAATACATTCTACAAAGCTTATTGAATTAAATTAAAGTCAAACACATTCAAACAAAGAAAATTGAAACAAAGCTAAATGAATCAAATGAAAGTCAAGCACATTCAAACAAAGCTAAATTAAATCAAATAAAAGTCTAATACATTCAACAAAGCTAAATGAATCAAATGAAAGTCAAACACATTCAAACAAAGCTAATTGAATCAAATGAAAGTCAAGCACATTCAAACAAAGTTATTTTAATCAAATGAATGTCAAATACATTCTACAAAGCTAATTGAATCAAATGAAAAATAAACACATTCAAACAAAGCTATTTGAATCAAATGACAGTCAAATACATTCTACGAAGCTAATTGAATCAATTGAAAGTCAAACACATTCAAACAAAGCTATTTGAATCAAATGAAAGTCAAATAGATTCTACAAAGCTAATTCAATCAAATGGAAGTCAAACACATTCAAACAAAGCTAATTGAATCAAATGAAAATCAAATACATTCTACAAAGCTAATTGAATCAAATGAAAGTCAAACACATTCAAACAAAGCTATTTGAATCCGATGAGAGTAAAATAAATTCAAACAAAGCTATTTGAATCAAATAAAAGTAAAATACATTCTACAAAGCTAATTGAATCAAAAGAAAGTCAAACACATTCAAACAAAGCCTTTTAAATCAAATGAAAGTCAAACACATTTAAAAAAAAAGCTTTTTAATTTAAATGAAAGTCAAACACATTCAAACAAAGCTATATAAATCAAATGAAAGTGAAATGCATTCTTCAAAGAAAGTTGAATTAAATGAATTTCAAACACATTCAAACAAAGCTATTTGAATCAAATGACAGTCAAATAAATTCTACAAAGCTAATTGAATCAAATGAAAGTCAAACACATTCAAACAAAGTTATTTTAATTAAATGAATGTCAAATACATTCTACAAAGCTAATTGAATTAAATTAAAGTCAAACACATTCAAACAAAGCTAATTGAATCAAATGAAAGTCAAGCACATTCAAGCAAAGCTATTTTAATCAAATGAAAGTCAAATACATTCTACAAAGCTAATTGTATCAGATGAAAGTCAAACACATTCAAACAAAGCTATTTGAATCAAATGAAAGTCAAACACATTCAAACAAAGCTATTTGAATCAAATGAGAGTCAAATACATTCAAACAAAGCTAATTAAATCAAATAAAAGTCAAATACATTCTACACAGCTAATTGAATAAAATGAAAGTCAAATACATTCTACAAAGCTAATTGAATCAAATAAAAGTCAAACACATTCAAACAAAGCTAATTGAATCAAATGAAAGTCAAATACATTCAACAAAGCTAATTGAATCAAATGAAAGTCAACCACATTCAAACAAAGCTAATTGAATCAAATGAAAGTCAAGCACATTCAAACAAAGCTATTCGAATCAAATGAGAGTCAAATACATTCAAACAAAGCTAATTAAATCAAATAAAAGTCTAATACATTTTACAAAGCTAATTGAATTAAATTAAAGTCAAACACATTCAAACAAAGCTAATTGAATCAAATGAAAGTCAAACACATTCAAACAAAGATTTCGAATCAAATGAGAGTCAAATAAATTCAAACAAAGCTAATTAAATCAAATAAAAGTCAAACACATTAAAAAAAAAGCTAATTGAATCAAATGACAGTCCAATACATTCTACAAAGTTAATTGAATCAATTGAAAGTCAAACACATTCAAACAAAGCTATTTGAATGAAATGAAAGTCAAATACATTCAAACAAAGCTAATTGAATCGAATGAAAGTCAAACACATTCAAACAAAGCCTTTTAAATCAAATGAAAGTCAAGCACATTCAAACAAAGCTATTCGAATCAAATGAGAGTCAAATACATTCTACAAAGCTAATTAAATCAAATAAAAGTCTAATACATTCTACAAAGTTTATTGAATTAAATTAAACTCAAACACATTCAAACAAAGCTAATTGAATCAAATGAAAGTCAAACACATTCAAACAAAGATTTCGAATCAAATGAGAGTCAAATAAATTCAAACAAAGCTAATTAAATCAAATAAAAGTCAAACACATTAAAAAAAAAAAGCTAATTGAATCAAATGACAGTCCAATACATTCTACAAAGTTAATTGAATCAATTGAAAGTCAAACACATTCAAACAAAGCTATTTGAATCAAATGAAAGTCAAATACATTCTACAAAGCTAATTGAATCAAATGAAAGTCAAACACATTCACACAAAGCTAATTGAATCGAATGAAAGTCAAACACATTCAAACAAAGCCTTTTAAATCAAATGAAAGTCAAACACATTCAAAAAAAATCTTTATAATTTCAATGAAAGTCAAACACATTCAAACAAAGCTATATAAATCAAATGAAAGTGAAATGCATTCTTCAAAGCAAATTGAATTAAATGAAATTCAAACACATTCAAACAAAGCTATTTGAATCAAATGACAGTCAAATACATTCTACGAAGCTAATTGAATCAATTGAAAGTCAAACACATTCAAACAAAGCTATTTGAATCAAATGAAAGTCAAATAGATTCTACAAAGCTAATTGAATCAAATGAAAGTCAAACACATTCAAACAAAGCTAATTGAATCAAATGAAAGTCAAACACATTCAAACAAAGTTATTTTATTTAAATGAATGTCAAATAAATTCTACAAAGCTAATTGAATCAAATGAAAGTCAAACACATTCAAACAAAGCTATTTGAAGAAAATGAAAGTCAAAATACATTCTACAAATCAAATTAAAACAAATGAAAGTCAAACACAGTCAAAAAGTTAATTTTAGTCAAATGAAAGTCAAATACATTCTACAAAGCTAATTGAATCAAATGAAAGTCAAACACATTCAAACAAAGCTATTTGAATCAAATGAAAATCAAATACATTCTACAAAGCTAATTGAATCAAATAAAAGTCAAACACATTCAAACAAAGCTATTTGAATCAAATGAAAGTCAAACACATTCAAACAAAGCTAATTGAATCAAATGAAAGTCAAGCACATTCAAACAAAGCTATTTTAATCAAATGAAAGTCAAATACATTCTACAAAGCTAATTGAATCAAATGAAAGTCAAACACATTCAAACAAAGCTATTTGAATCAAATGAAAGTCAAACACATTCAAACAAAGCTATTTGAATCAAATGAGAGTCAAATACATTCAAACAAAGCTAAATAAATCAATAAAAGTCTAATACATTCTACAAAGCTAATTAAATCAAATAAAAGTCTAATACATTCTACAAAGGTTATTGAATTAAATTAAAGTCAAACACATTCAAACAAAGCTAATTGAATCAAATGAAAGTCAAACACATTCAAACAAAGATTTCGAATCAAATGAGAGTCAAATAAATTCAAACAAAGCTAATTAAATCAAATAAAAGTCAAACACATTAAAAAAAAGCTAATTGAATCAAATGACAGTCCAATACATTCTACAAAGTTAATTGAATCAATTGAAAGTCAAACACATTAAAAAAAAGCTATTTGAATCAAATGAAAGTCAAATACATTCTACAAAGCTAATTGAATCAAATGAAAGTCAAACACATTCAAACAAAGCTATTTGAATCAAATGAAAATCAAATACATTCTACAAAGCTAATTGAATCAAATGAAAGTCAAAACACATTCAAACAAAGCTATTTGAATCAAATGAAAGTCAAACACATTCAAACAAAGCTAATTGAATCAAATGAAAGTCAAGCACATTCAAAACAAAGCTATTTTAATCAAATGAAAGTCAAATACATTCTACAAAGCTAATTGAATCAAATGAAAGTCAAACACATTCAAACAAAGCTATTTGAATCAAATGAAAGTCAAACACATTCAAACAAAGCTATTTGAATCAAATGAGAGTCAAATACATTCAAACAAAGCTAATTAAATCAATAAAAGTCTAATACATTCTACAAAGCTAATTAAATCAAATAAAAGTCTAATACATTCTACAAAGGTTATTGAATTAAATTAAAGTCAAACACATTCAAACAAAGCTAATTGAATCAAATGAAAGTCAAACACATTCAAACAAAGATTTCGAATCAAATGAGAGTCAAATAAATTCAAACAAAGCTAATTAAATCAAATAAAAGTCAAACACATTAAAAAAAAAAGCTAATTGAATCAAATGACAGTCCAATACACTCTACAAAGTTAATTGAATCAATTGAAAGTCAAACACATTAAAAAAAAGCTATTTGAATCAAATGAAAGTCAAATACATTCTACAAAGCTAATTGAATCAAATGAAAGTCAAACACATTCAAACAAAGCTATTTGAATCAAATGAAAATCAAATACATTCTACAAAGCTAATTGAATCAAATGAAAGTCAAACACATTCAAACAAAGCTATTTGAATCAAATGAAAGTCAAACACATTCAAACAAAGCTAATTGAATCAAATGAAAGTCAAGCACATTCAAACAAAGCTATTTTAATCAAATGAAAGTCAAATACATTCTACAAAGCTAATTGAATCAAATGAAAGTCAAACACATTCAAACAAAGCTATTTGAATCAAATGAAAGTCAAACACATTCAAATA
>NW_018743423.1:0-36260 GCF_001683475.1 Chenopodium quinoa | reverse complement strand
AATTGAATCAATTGAAAGTCAAACACATTCAAACAAAGCTATTTGAATCAAATGAAAGTCAAATACATTCTACAAAGCTAATTGAATCAAATGAAAGTCAAACACATTCAAACAAAGCTAATTGAATCAAATGAAAGTCAAACACATTCAAACAAAGCTATTTTAATTAAATGAATGTCAAATACATTCTACAAAGCTAATTGAATCAAATGAAAGTCAAACACATTCAAACAAAGCTATTTGAAGAAAATGAAAGTCAAATACATTCTACAAAGCAAGTTGAATCACATGAAAGTAAAACACATTCTACAAAGCTAATTGAATCAAATGAAAGTCAAACACATTCAAATAAAGCTATTTCAATCAAATGAAAGTGAAATACATTCTACAAAGCTAATTGAATCAAATGAAAGTCAAACACATTCAAACAAAGCTAATTGAATCAAATGAAAGTCAAACACATTCAAACAAAGCTATTTTAATTAATGAAGTCAAATACATTCTACAAAGCTAATTGAATCAAATGAATGTCAAACACATTCAAACAAAGCTATTTGAAGAAAATGAAAGTCAAATACATTCTACAAAGCAAATTGAATCAAATGAAAGTCAAACACAGTCACATTCAAATGAAAGACAAAGCTAATGAATCAAATGAAAGTCAACACATTCAAACAAAGCTAATTGAATCAAATGAAAGTCAAACACATTCAAACAAAGCTATTTTCATTAAATGAATGTCAAATACATTCTACAAAGCTAATTGAATCAAATGAAAGTCAAACACATTCAAACAAAGCTATTTGAAGAAAATGAAAGTCAAATACATTCAACAAAGCAAATTGAAACAAATGAAAGTCAAACACAGTCAAACAAAGTTATTTGACTCAAATGAAAGTCAAATACATTCTGCAAAGCTAATTGAATCAAATGAAAGTCAAACACATTCAACAAAGTTATTTGAATCAAATGAAAGTCAAACACATTCAAACAAAGATTTTGAATCAAATGAAAGTCAAAATACATTCTACAAAGCTAATTGAATCAAATGAAAGTCAAACACATTCAAATAAAGCTATTTCAATCAAATGAAAGTCAAATACATTCTACAAAGCTAATTGAATCAAATGAAAGTCAAACACATTCGAACAAAGTTATTTGAATCAAAGGAGAGTCAAATAAATTCAAACAAAGCTAATTAAATCAAATAAAAGTAAAATACATTCTACAAAGCTAATTGAATCAAATGAAAGTCAAACACATTCAAACAAAGCCTTTTAAATCAAATGAAAGTCAAACACATTTAAAAAAAGCTTTTTAATTTAAATGAAGTCAAACACATTCAAACAAAGCTATATAAATCAAATGAAAGTGAAATGCATTCTACAAAGCAAATTGATCTAAATGAAATTCAAACACATTCAAACAAAGCTATTTGAATCAAATGACAGTCAAACACATTCTACAAAGCTAATTGAATCAATTGAAAGTCAAACACATTCAAACAAAAGCTATTTGAATCAAATGAAAGTCAAATACATTCTACAAAGCTAATTGAATCAAATGAAAGTCAAACACATTCAAACAAAGCTAATTGAATCAAATGAAAGTCAAACACATTCAAACAAAGCTATTTTAATTAAATGAATGTCAAATACATTCTACAAAGCTAATTGAATCAAATGAAAGTCAAACACATTCAAACAAAGCTATTTGAAGAAAATGAAAGTCAAATACATTCTACAAAGCAAATTGAAACAAATGAAAGTCAAACAAAGTCAAACAAAGTTATTTGACTCAAATGAAAAGTCAAATACATTCTACAAAGCTAATTGAATCAAATGAAAGTCAAACACATTCAAACAAAGTTATTTGAATCAAATGAAAGTCAAACACATTCAAACAAAGATTTTGAATCAAATGAAAGTCAAATACATTCTACAAACCTAATTGAATCAAATGAAAGTCAAACACATTCAAATAAAGCTATTTCAATCAAATGAAAGTCAAATACATTCTACAAAGCTAAGTGAATCAAATGAAAGTCAAAACACATTCAAACAAAGTTATTTGAATCAAAGGAGAGTCAAATAAATTCAAACAAAGCTAATTAAATCAAATAAAAGTAAAATACATTCTACAAAGCTAATTGAATCAAATGAAAGTCAAACACATTCAAAACAAAGCCTTTTAAATCAAATGAAAGTCAAACACATTCAAAAAAAGCTTTTTAATTTAAATGAAAGCCAAACACATTCAAACAAAGCTATATAAATCAAATGAAAGTGAAATGCATTCTACAAAGCAAATTGATCTAAATGAAATTCAAACACATTCAAACAAAGCTATTTGAATCAAATGACAGTCAAAACACATTCTACAAAGCTAATTGAATCAATTGAAAGTCAAACACATTCAAAAAAAAGCTATTTGAATAAAATGAAAGTCAAATACATTCTACAAAGCTAATTGAATCAAATGAAAGTCAAACACATTCAAACAAAGCTAATTGAATCAAATGAAAGTCAAACACATTCAAACAAAGCTATTTTAATTAATTGAATGTCAAATACATTCTACAAAGCGAATTGAATCAAATGAAAGTCAAACACATTCAAACAAAGCTATTTTAATTAATTGAATGTCAAATACAGTCTACAAAGCTAATTGAATCAAATGAATGTCAAACACATTCAAACAAAGTTATTTGAAGAAAATGAAAGTCAAATACATTCTACAAAGCAAATTGAATCAAATGAAAGTCAAACACAGTCAAACAAAGTTATTTGATTCAAATGAAAGTCAAATACATTCAAAAAAAGCTATTTGAATCAAATGACAGTAAAACACATTCTACAAAGCTAATTGAATCAATTGAAAGTCAAACACATTTAAACAAAGCTATTTGAATCAAATGAAAGTCAAATACATTCTACAAAGCTAATTGAATCAAATGAAAGTCAAACACATTCAAACAAAGCTAATTGAATCAAATGAAAGTCAAACACATTCAAACAAAGCTATTTTAATTAAATGAATGTCAAATACATTCTACAAAGCGAATTGAATCAAATGAAAGTCAAAACACATTCAAACAAAGCTATTTGAAGAAAATGAAAGTCAAATACATTCTACAAAGCAAATTGAAACAAATGAAAGTCAAACACAGTCAAACAAAATTATTTGACTCAAATGAAAGTCAAATACATTCTACAAAGCTAATTGAATCAAATGAAAGTCAAACACATTCAAACAAAGCTAATTGAATCAAATGAAAGTCAAACACATTCAAACAAAGCTATTTTAATTAATTGAATGTCAAATACATTCTACAAAGCTAATTGAATCAAATGAGTGTGAAACACATTCAAACAAAGCTATTTGAAGAAAATGAAAATCAAATACATTCTACAAAGCAAATTAAATCAAATGAAAGTCAAACACAGTCAAACAAAGTTATTTGATTCAAATGAAAGTCAAATACATTCTACAAAGCTAATTGAATCAATTGAAAGTCAAACACATTCAAACAAAGCTATTTGAATCAAATGAAAGTCAAATACATTCTACAAAGCTAATTGAATAAAATGAAAGTCAAACACATTCAAACAAAGCTAATTGAATCAAATGAAAGTCAAACACATTCAAACAAAGCTATTTTAATTAATTGAATGTCAAATACATTCTACAAAGCTAATTGAATCAAATGAATGTCAAACACATTCAAACAAAGCTATTTGAAGAAAATGAAAGTCAAATACATTCTACAAAGCAAATTGAATCAAATGAAAGTCAAACACAGTCAAACAAAGTTATTTGATTCAAATGAAAGTCAAATACATTCTACAAAGCTAATTGAATCAAATGAAAGTCAAACACATTCAAACAAAGCTGTTTGAATCAAATGAGAGTCAAATAAATTCAAACAAAGCTAATTGATTCAAATGAAAGTCAAACATATTCAAACAAAGCTAATTGAATCAAATGAAAGTCAAACACATTCAAACAAAAGCTATTTTAATTAAATGAATGTCAAATACATTCTACAAAGCTAATTGAATCAAATGAAAGTCAAACACATTCAAACAAAGCTATTTTAAGAAAATGAAAGTCAAATACATTCTACAAAGCAAATTGAAACAAATGAAAGTCAAACACAGTCAAACAAAGTTATTTGACTGAAATGAAAGTCAAATACATTCTACAAAGCTAATTGAATCAAATGAAAGTCAAACACATTCAAACAAAGCTATTTGAATCAAATGAAAGTCAAACACATTCAAACAAAGATTTTGAATCAAATGAAAGTCAAATACATTCTACAAAGCTAATTGAATAAAATGAAAGTCAAACACATTCAAATAAAGCTATTTGAATCAAATGAAAGTCAAATACATTCTACAAAGCTAATTGAATCAAATGAAAATCAAACACATTCAAACAAAGCTATTTGAATCAAAGGAGAGTCAAATAAATTCAAACAAAGCTAATTAAATCAGATAAAAGTAAAATACATTCTACAAAGCTAATTGAATCAAATGAAAGTCAAACACATTCAAACAAAGCCTTTTAAATCAAATGAAAGTCTAACACATTCAAAAAAAGCTTTTTAATTTAAATGAAAGTCAAACACATTCAAACAAAGCTATATAAATCAAATGAAAGTGAAATGCATTCTACAAAGCAAATTGATCTAAATGAAATTCAAACACATTCAAACAAAGCTATTTGAATCAAATGACAGTCAAACACATTCTACAAAGCTAATTGAATCAATTGAAAGTCAAACACATTCAAACAAAGCTATTTGAATCAAACGAAAGTCAAATTCATTCTACAAAGCTAATTGAATCAAATGAAAGTCAAACACATTCAAACAAAGCTAAGTGAATCAAATGAAAGTCAAACACATTCAAACAAAACTATTTTAATTAATTGAATGTCAAATACATTCTACAAAGCTAATTGAATCAAATGAATGTCAAACACATTCAAACAAAGCTATTTGAAGAAAATGAAAGTCAAATACATTCTACAAAGCAAATTGAATCAAATGAAAGTCAAACACAGTCAAACAAAGTTATTTGATTCAAATGAAAGTCAAATACATTCTACAAAGCTAATTGAATCAAATGAAAGTCAAACACATTCAAACAAAGCTGTTTGAATCAAATGAGAGTCAAATAAATTCAAACAAAGCTAATTGATTCAAATGAAAGTCAAACATATTCAAACAAAGCTAATTGAATCAAATGAAAGTCAAACACATTCAAACAAAGCTATTTTAATTAAATGAATGTCAAATACATTCTACAAAGCTAATTGAATCAAATGAAAGTCAAACACATTCAAACAAAGCTATTTGAAGAAAATGAAAGTCAAATACATTCTACAAAGCAAATTGAAACAAATGAAAGTCAAACACAGTCAAACAAAGTTATTTGACTGAAATGAAAGTCAAATACATTCTACAAAGCTAATTGAATCAAATGAAAGTCAAACACATTCAAACAAAGCTATTTGAATCAAATGAAAGTCAAACACATTCAAACAAAGATTTTGAATCAAATGAAAGTCAAATACATTCTACAAAGCTAATTGAATCAAATGAAAGTCAAACACATTCAAATAAAGCTATTTGAATCAAATGAAAGTCAAATACATTCTACAAAGCTAATTGAATCAAATGAAAATCAAACACATTCAAACAAAGCTATTTGAATCAAAGGAGAGTCAAATAAATTCAAACAAAGCTAATTAAATCAGATAAAAGTAAAATACATTCTACAAAGCTAATTGAATCAAATGAAAGTCAAACACATTCAAACAAAGCCTTTTAAATCAAATGAAAGTCTAACACATTCAAAAAAAGCTTTTTAATTTAAATGAAAGTCAAACACATTCAAACAAAGCTATATAAATCAAATGAAAGTGAAATGCATTCTACAAAGCAAATTGATCTAAATGAAATTCAAACACATTCAAACAAAGCTATTTGAATCAAATGACAGTCAAACACATTCTACAAAGCTAATTGAATCAATTGAAAGTCAAACACATTCAAACAAAGCTATTTGAATCAAACGAAAGTCAAATTCATTCTACAAAGCTAATTGAATCAAATGAAAGTCAAACACATTCAAACAAAGCTAAGTGAATCAAATGAAAGTCAAACACATTCAAACAAAACTATTTTAATTAAATGAATGTCAAATACATTCTACAAAGCTAATTGAATCAAATGAATGTCAAACACATTCAAACAAAATGAAAGTCAAATACATTCTACAAAGCAAATTGAATCAAATAAAAGTCAAACACAGTCAAACAAAGTTATTTGATTCAAATGAAAGTCAAATACATTCTACAAAGCTAATTGAATCAAATGAAAGTCAAACACATTCAAACAAAGCTATTTGAATCAAATGAGAGTCAAATAAATTCAAACAAAGCTAATTAAATAAAATAAAAGTAAAATACATTCTACAAAGCTAATTGAATCAAATGAAAGTCAAACACATTCAAACAAAGTCTTTTAAATCAAATGAAAGTCTAACACATTCAAAAAAAGCTTTTTAATTTAAATGAAAGTCAAACACATTCAAACAAAGCTATATAAATCAAATGAAAGTGAAATGCATTCTACAAAGCAAATTGAATTAAATAAATTCAAACACATTCAAACAAAGCTATTTGAATCATATGAAAGTAAAATACATTCTACAAAGCTAATTGAATCAATTGAAAGTCAAACACATTCAAACAAAGCTATTTGAATCAAATGAAAGTCAAATACATTCTACAAAGCTAATTGAATCAAATGAAAGTCAAACACATTCAAACAAAGCTGTTTGAATCAAATGAGAGTCAAATAAATTCAAACAAAGCTAATTAAATAAAATAAAAGTAAAATACATTCTACAAAGCTAATTGAATCAAATGAAAGTCAAACACATTCAAACAATGTCTTTTAAATCAAATGAAAGTCAAACACATTCAAAAAAAGCTTTTTAATTTAAATGAAAGTCAAACACATTCAAACAAAGCTATATAAATCAAATGAATGTGAAATGCATTCTACAAATCAAATTGAATTAAATAAAATTCAAATACATTCAAACAAAGCTATTTGAATCAAATGACAGTAAAATACATTCTACAAAGCTAATTGAATCAAATGAAAGTCAAACACATTCAAATAAAGCTATTTGAATCAAATGAAAGTCAAATACATTCTACAAAGCTAATTGAATCAAATGAAAATCAAACACATTCAAACAAAGCTATTTGAATCAAAGGAGAGTCAAATAAATTCAAACAAAGCTAATTAAATCAGATAAAAGTAAAATACATTCTACAAAGCTAATTGAATCAAATGAAAGTCAAACACATTCAAACAAAGCCTTTTAAATCAAATGAAAGTCAAACACATTCAAAAAAAAGGTTTTAATTTAAATGAAAGTCAAACACATTCAAACAAAGCTATATAAATCAAATGAAAGTGAAATGCATTCTACAAAGCAAATTGATCTTAATGAAATTCAAACACATTCAAACAAAGCTATTTGAATCAAATGACTGTCAAACACATTCTACAAAGCTAATTGAATCAATTGAAAGTCAAACACATTCAAACAAAGCTATTTGAATCAAATGAAAGTCAAATACATTCTACAAAGCTAATTGAATCAAATGAAAGTCAAACACATTCAAACAAAGCTAATTGAATCAAATGAAAGTCAAACACATTCAAAAAAATCTATTTTAATTAAATGAATGTCAAATACATTCTACAAAGCTAATTGAATCAAATGAATGTCAAACACATTCAAACAAAATGAAAGTCAAATACATTTTACAAAGCAAATTGAATCAAATAAAAGTCAAAAACAGTCAAACAAAGTTATTTGATTCAAATGAAAGTCAAATACATTCTACAAAGCTAATTGAATCAAATGAAAGTCAAACACATTCAAACAAAGCTGTTTGAATCAAATGAGAGTCAAATAAATTCAAACAAAGCTAATTAAATAAAATAAAAGTAAAATACATTCTACAAAGCTAATTGAATCAAATGAAAGTCAAACACATTCAAACAAAGTCTTTTAAATCAAATGAAAGTCAAACACATTCAAAAAAAGCTTTTTAATTTAAATGAAAGTCAAACACATTCAAACAAAGCTATATAAATCAAATGAAAGTTAAATGCATTCTACAAAGCAAATTGAATTAAATAAAATTCAAACACATTCAAACAAAGCTATTTGAATCAAATGACAGTAAAATACATTCTACAAAGCTAATTAAATCAATTGAAAGTCAAACACATTCAAACAAAGCTAGTTGAATCAAATGAAAGTCAAATACATTCTACAAAGCTAATTGAATCAAATGAAAGTCAAACACATTCAAACAAAGCTAATTGAATCAAATGAAAGTCAAACACATTCAAACAAAGCTATTTTAATTAAATGAATGTCAAATACATTCTACAAAGCTAATTGAATCAAATGAAAGTCAAACACATTCAAACAAAGCTATTTGAAGAAAATGAAAGTCAAATACATTCTACAAAGCAAATTGAAACAAATGAAAGTCAAACACAGTCAAACAAAGTTATTTGACTCAAATGAAAGACAAATACATTCTACAAAGCTAATTGGATCAAATGAAAGTCAAACACATTCAAACAAAGTTATTTGAATCAAATAAAGTCAAACACATTCAAACAAAGATTTTGAATCAAATGAAAGTCAAATACATTCTACAAAGCTAATTGAATCAAATGAAAGTCAAACACATTCAAATAAAGCTATTTCAATCAAATGAAAGTCAAATACATTCTACAAAGCTAATTGAATCAAATGAAAGTCAAACACATTCAAACAAAGCTAATTGAATCAAATGAAAGTCAAACACATTCAAACAAAGCTATTTTAATTAAATGAATGTCAAATACATTTTACAAAGCTAATTGAATCAAATGAATGTCAAACACATTCAAACAAAGCTATTTGAAGAAAATGAAAGTCAAATACATTCTACAAAGCAAATTGAATCAAATGAAAGTCAAACACAGTCAAACAAAGTTCTTTGATTCAAATGAAAGTCAAATACATTCTACAAAGCTAATTGAATCAATTGAAAGTCAAACACATTCAAACAAAGCTATTTGAATCAAATGAAAGTCAAATACATTCTACAAAGCTAATTGAATCAAATGAAAGTCAAACACATTCAAACAAAGCTAATTGAATCAAATGAAAGTCAAACACATTCAAACAAAGCTATTTTAATTAAATGAATGTCAAATACATTCTACAAAGCTAATTGAATCAAATGAAAGTCAAACACATTCAAACAAAGCTGTTTGAATCAAATGAGAGTCAAATAAATACAAACAAAGCTAATTAAATAAAATAAAAGTACAATACATTCTACAAAGCTAATTGAATCAAACGAAAGTCAAACACAATCAAACAAAGTCTTTTAAATCAAATGAAAGTCAAACACATTCAAAAAAAGCTTTTTAATTTATATGAAAGTCAAACACATTCAAACAAAGCTATATAAATCAAATGAAAGTGAAATGCATTCTACAAAGCAAATTGAATTAAATGAAATTCAAACACGTTCAAACAAAGCTATTTGAATCAAATGACAGTAAAATACATTCTACAAAGCTAATTGAATCAATTGAAAGTCAAACACATTCAAACAAAGCTATTTGAATCAAATGAAAGTCAAATACATTCTACAAAGCTAATTGAATCAAATGAAAGTCAAACACATTCAAACAAAGCTAATTGAATCAAATGAAAGTCAAACACATTCAAACAAAGCTATTTTAATTAAATGAATGTCAAATACATTCTACAAAGCTAATTGAATCAAATGAAAGTCAAACACATTCAAACAAAGCTGTTTGAATCAAATGAGAGTCAAATAAATACAAACAAAGCTAATTAAATAAAATAAAAGTAAAATACATTCTACAAAGCTAATTGAATCAAACGAAAGTCAAACACATTCAAACAAAGTCTTTTAAATCAAATGAAAGTCAAACACATTCAAAAAAAGCTTTTTAATTTAAATGAAAGTCAAACACATTCAAACAAAGCTATATAAATCAAATGAAAGTGAAATGCATTCTACAAAGCAAATTGAATTAAATGAAATTCAAACACATTCAAACAAAGCTATTTGAATCAAATGAAAGTCAAATACATTCTACAAAGCTAATTGAATCAAATTAAAGTCAAACACATTCAAACAAAGCTAATTGAATCAAATGAAAGTCAAACACATTCAAACAAAGCTATTTTAATTAAATGAATGTCAAATACATTCTACAAAGCTAATTGAATCAAATGAAAGTCAAACACATTCAAACAAAGCTATTTGAAGAAAATGAAAGTCAAATACATTCTACAAAGCAAATTGAATCAAATGAAAGTCAAACACAGTCAAACAAAGTTCTTTGATTCAAATGAAAGTCAAATACATTCTACAAAGCTAATTGAATCAAATGAAAGTCAAACACATTCAAACAAAGCTATTTGAATCAAATGAAAGTCAAACACATTCAAACAAAGATTTTGAATCAAATGAAAGTCAAATACATTCAAACAAAGCTATTTGAAGAAAATGAAAGTCAAATACATTCTACAAAGCAAATTGAATCAAATGAAAGTCAAACACAGTCAAACAAAGTTCTTTGATTCAAATGAAAGTCAAATACATTCTACAAAGCTAATTGAATCAATTGAAAGTCAAACACATTCAAACAAAGCTATTTGAATCAAATGAAAGTCAAATACATTCATCAAAGCTAATTGAATCAAATGAAAGTCAAACACATTCAAACAAAGCTAATTGAATCAAATGAAAGTCAAACACATTCAAACAAAGCTATTTTAATTAAATGAATGTCAAATACATTCTACAAAGCTAATTGAATCAAATGAAAGTCAAACACATTCAAACAAAGCTATTTGAAGAAAATGAAAGTCAAATACATTCTACAAAGCAAATTGAATCAAATGAAAGTCAAACACAGTCAAACAAAGTTCTTTGATTCAAATGAAAGTCAAATACATTCTACAAAGCTAATTGAATCAATTGAAAGTCAAACACATTCAAACAAAGCTATTTGAATCAAATGAAAGTCAAATACATTCTACAAACATTCTACAAAGCTAATTGAATCAAATGAAAGTCAAACACATTCAAACAAAGCTAATTGAATCAAATGAAAGTCAAACACATTCAAACAAAGCTATTTTAATTAAATGAATGTCAAATACATTCTACAAAGCTAATTGAATCAAATGAAAGTCAAACACATTCAAACAAAGCTGTTTGAATCAAATGAGAGTCAAATAAATACAAACAAAGCTAATTAAATAAAATAAAAGTAAAATACATTCTACAAAGCTAATTGAATCAAACGAAAGTCAAACACATTCAAACAAAGTCTTTTAAATCAAATGAAAGTCAAACACATTCAAAAAAAGCTTTTTAATTTAAATGAAAGTCAAACACATTCAAACAAAGCTATATAAATCAAAGAAAGTGAAATGCATTCTACAAAGCAAATTGAATTAAATGAAATTCAAACACATTCAAACAAAGCTATTTGAATCAAATGACAGTAAAATACATTCTACAAAGCTAATTGAATCAATTGAAAGTCAAACACATTCAAACAAAGCTATTTGAATCAAATGAAAGTCAAATACATTCTACAAAGCTAATTGAATCAAATGAAAGTCAAACACATTCAAACAAAGCTAATAGAATCAAATGAAAGTCCAACACATTCAAACAAAGCTATTTTAATTAAATGAATGTCAAATACATTCTACAAAGCTAATTGAATCAAATGAAAGTCAAACACATTCAAACAAAGCTATTTGAAGAAAATGAAAGTCAAATACATTCTACAAAGAAAATTGAAACAAATGAAAGTCAAACACAGTCAAACAAAGTTATTTGACTCAAATGAAAGTCAAATACATTCTACAAAGCTAATTGAATCAAATGAAAGTTAAACACATTCAAACAAAGTTATTTGAATCAAATGAAAGTCAAACACATTCAAACAAAGATTTTAAATCAAATGAAAGTCAAATACATTCTACAAAGCAAATTGAAACAAATGAAAGTCAAACACAGTCAAACAAAGTTATTTGACTCAAATGAAAGTCAAATACATTCTACAAAGCTAATGGAATCAAATGAAAGTCAAACACATTCAAACAAAGCTATTTGAATCAAATGAAAGTCAAACACATTCAAACAAAGATTTTGAATCAAATGAAAGTCAAATACATTCTACAAAGCTAATTGAATCAAATGAAAGTCAAACACATTCAAATAAAGCTATTTCAATCAAATGAAAGTCAAATACATTCTACAAAGCTAATTGAATCAAATGAAAGTGAAACACATTCAAACAAAGCTATTTGAATCAAAGGAGAGTCAAATAAATTCAAACAAAGCTAATTAAATCAAATAAAAGTAAAATACATTCTACAAAGCTAATTGAATCAAATGAAAGTCAAACACATTCAAACAAAGCCTTTTAAATCAAATGAAAGTCAAACACATTCAAAAAAAGCTTTTTAATTTAAATGAAAGTCAAACACATTCAAACAAAGCTATATAAATCAAATGAAAGTGAAATGCATTCTACAACGCAAATTGATCTAAATGAAATTCAAACACATTCAAACAAAGCTATTTAAATCAAATGACAGTCAAACACATTCTACAAAGCTAATTGAATCAATTGAAAGTCAAACACATTCAAACAAAGCTATTTGAATCAAATGAAAGTCAAATACATTCTACAAAGCTAATTGAATCAAATGAAAGTCAAATACATTTTACAAATCTATTTGAATCAAATGAGAGCCAAATACATTCAAACAAAGCAAATTAAATCAAATAAAAGTCAAATACATTCTACAAAGCTAATGGAATCAAATGAAAGTCAAACACATTTAAACGAAGCTATTGGAATCAAATAAAAGTCAAATACATTCTACAAAGCTGATTGAATCAAATGAATGTCAAACACATTCAAACAAAGCTATTTGAATCAAATGAGAGTCAAATACATTCAAACAAAGCTAATTAAATCAAATAAAAGTCAAATACATTCTACAAAGCTACTTGAATCAAATGAAAGTCAAACACATTCAAACAAAGCTAATTGAATCAAATGAAAGTCAAATATATTCAATGAAGCTAAGTGAAGCAAATTAAAGTCAAACACATTCAAACAAAGCTATTTGAATCAAATGAAAGTCAAACACATTCAAACAAAGCTATTTTAATCAAATGAAAGTCAAATACATTTTACAAAGCTTATTGAAACAAATGAATGTCAAACACATTCAAACAAAGTTATTTGAATCAAATGAAGTCTATTACATTCTACAAAGCTAATTGAATCAAACGAAAGTAAAACACATTCAAACAAAGCTATTTGAATCAAATGAGAGTCAAATAAATTCAAACAAAGCTAATTAAATCAAATAAAAGTCAAATACATTCTACAAAGCTAATTGAATCATATAAAAGTAGAACACATTCAAACAAAGCTAATTGAATCAAATGGAAGTCAAATACATTCTACAAAGCTAATTGAATTGAATGAAAGTCAAATACATTCAAAATAAGCTAATTGAATCAAATGAAAGTCAAACACATTCAAACAAAACTTTCGAATCAAATGAAAGTCAAATACATTCTACAAACCTAATTGAATCAAATGAAAGTCAAACACATTCAAACAAAGCTATTTGAATCAAATGAAAGTCAAATACGTTCTACAAAGCTAATTGTATCAAATGAAAGTCAAACACATCCAAACAAAGTTATTTAAATCAAATGGAAGTGAAATGCATTCTACAAAGCTAATTGAATCAAATGAAAGTTAAACACATTCAAACAACGCTATTTGAATCAAATGAAAGTCAAATACATTCTACTAAGCTAATTGAATCAAATGAAAGTCAAACACATTCAAACAAAGCTATTTGAATCAAATGACAGTCAAATACATTTTACAAAGCTAGTTGAATCAAATGAAAGTCAAACACATTCAAACAAAGCTAATTGAATCAAATGAAAGTCAAACATATTCCAACAAAGCTATTTTAATCAATTGAATGTCAAATACGTTCAACAAAGCTAATTGTATCAAATGAAACTCAAACACATTCAAATAAAGCTATTTGAATCAAATGAAAGTCAAACGCATTCAAACAAAATTATTTAAATCAAATGAAAGTGAAATGCATTCTACAAAGCTAATTGAATCAAATGAAAGTTAAACACATTCAAACAAAGCTATTTGAATCAAATGAGAGTCAAATACATTCAAACAAAGCTAATTAAATCAAATAAAAGTCAAATACATTCTACAAAGCTAATTGAATAAAATGAAAGTCAAACACATTAAAACAAAGCTAATTGAATCAAATGAAAGTCAAATACATTAAACAAAGCTAATACAATCAAATGAAAGTCAAACACATTCAAACAAAGCAAATTGAATCAAATGAAAGTCAAACACATTCAAACAAAGCTATTTTAATCAAATGAAAGTCGAATACAGTTTTACAAAGCTAATTGAATTAAATAAAAGTCAAACACATTCAAACAAAGCTATTTGAATCAAATGAGAGTCAAACACGTTCAAACATAGCTAATTAAATCAAATAAGAGTCAAATACATTTTACAAAGCTAATTGAATCAAATAAAAGTCAAACACATTCAAACAAAGCCTTTTAAATCAAATAAAAGTCAAACACATTCAAAAAAAGCTTTTTAATTTAAATGAAAGTCAAACACATTCAAACAAAGCTATATAAATCAAAGGAAAGTGAAATGCAATCTACAAAGCAAATTGAATCAAATGAAATTCAATCACATTCAAACATCGCAATTTGAATCAAATGAAAGTCAAATACATTCTACAAAGCTAATTGAATCAAATGAAACTCAAACACTTTCAAACAATGCTTTTTGAATCAAATAAAAGTCAAATACATTCTACAAAGTTATTTGAATCAAATGAAAGTCAAATACATTTTACAAATCTATTTGAATCAAATGAGAGTCAAATACATTCAAATAAAGCAAATTAAATCAAATAAAAGTCAAATACATTCTACAAAGCTAATAGAATCAAATGAAAGTCAAACACATTTAAACAAAGCTATTGGAATCAAATAAAAGTCAAATACATTCTACAAAGCTAATTGAATCAAATGAATGTCAAACACATTCAAACAAAGCTATTTGAATCAAATGAGAGTCAAATACATTCAAACAAAGCTAATAAAATCAAATAAAAGTCAAATACATTCTACAAAGCTAATTGAATCAAATGAAAGTCAAACACATTCAAACAAAGCTAATTGAATCAAATGAAAGTGAAATATATTCAATGAAGCTAATTGAATCAAATTAAAGTCAAACACATTCAAACAAAGCTATTTTAATCAAATGAAAGTCAAACACATTCAAACAAAGCTATTTTAATCAAATGAAAGTAAAATATATTCTACAAAGCTAATTAAATCAAATGAAAGTCAAACACATTCAAACAAAGCTATTTGAATAAAATGAAAGTCAAATACATTCTACACAGCTTATTGAAACAAATGAATGTCAAACACATTCAAACAAAGTTATTTGAATCAAATGAAGTCTATTACATTCTAGAAAGCTAATTGTATCAAACGAAAGTCAAACACATTCAAACAAAGCTATTTGAACCAAATGAGCTTCAAATAAATTCAAACAAAGCTAATTAAATCAAATAAAAGTCAAATACATTCTACAAAGCTAATTGAATCAAATGAAAGTCAAATACATTCAAACAAAGCTAATTGAATCAAATAAAAGTCGAACACATTCAAACAAAGCTAATTGAATCAAATGGAAGTCAAATACATTCTACAAAGCTAATTGAATTGAATGAAAGTCAAATACATTCAAAATAAGCTAATTGAATCAAATGAAAGTCAAACACATTTAAACAAAGCTTTCGAATCAAATGAAAGTCAAATACATTCTACAAAGCTAATTGAATCAAATGAAAGTCAAACACATTCAAACAAAGCTATTTGAATCAAATGAAAGTCAAATACATTCTACAAAGCTAATGGAATCAATGAAAGTCAAACACATTCAAACAAAGCTATTTGAATCGAATGAAAGTCAAACACATTCAAACAAAGCTATTTTAATCAAATGAAAGTCGAATACATTCTACAAAGCTAATTGAATCAAATAAAAGTCAAACACATTCAATCAAAGCTATTTGAATCAAATGAGAGTCAAACACGTTCAAACATAGCTAATTAAATCAAATAAGAGTCAAATACATTCTACAAAGCGAATTGAATCAAATAAAAGTCAAACACATTCAAACAAAGCCTTTTAAATCAAATAAAAGTCAAACACATTCAAAAAAAGCTTTTTAATTTAAATGAAAGTCAAACACATTCAAACAAAGCTATATAAATCAAAGGAAAGTGAAATGCAATCTACAATGCAAATAGAATCAAATGAAATTCAATCACATTCAAACAAAGCTATTTGAATCAAATGAAAGTCAAATACATTCTACAAATTTAATTGAATCAAATGAAACTCAAACACTTTCAAACAATGCTTTTTGAATCAAATAAAAGTCAAATACATTCTACAAAGCTATTTGAATCAAATGAAAGTCAAATACATTTTACAAATCTATTTGAATCAAATGAGAGTCAAATACATTCAAACAAAGCAAATTAAATCAAATAAAAGTCAAATACATTCTACAAAGCTATTTGAATCAAATGAAAGTCAAACACATTTAAACAAAGCTATTGGAATCAAATAAAAGTCAAATACATTCTACAAAGCTAATTGAATCAAATGAATGTCAAACACATTCAAACTAAGCTATTTGAATCAAATGAGAGTCAAATACATTCAAACAAAGCTAATTAAATCAAATAAAAGTCAAATACATTCTACAAAGCTAATTGAATCAAATGAAAGTCAAACACATTCAAACAAAGCTAATTGAATCAAATAAAAGTCAAATATATTCAATGAAGCTAATTGAATCAAATTAAAGTCAAACATATTCAAACAAAGCTATTTTAATCAAATGAAAGTCAAACACATTCAAACAAAGCTATTTTAATCAAGTGAAAGTAAAATATATTCTACAAAGCTAATTGAATCAAATGAAAGTCAAATACATTCAAACAAAGCTATTTGAATAAAATGAAAGTCAAATACATTCTACAAAGCTTATTGAAACAAATGAATGTCAAACACATTCAAACAAAGTTATTTGAATCAAATGAAGTCTATTACATTCTACAAAGCTAATTGAATCAAACGAAAGTCAAACACATTCAAACAAAGCTATTTGAATCAAATGAGTGTCAAATAAATTCAAACAAAGCTATTTAAATCAAATAAAAGCCAAATACATTCTACAAAGCTAATTAAATAAAATGAAAGTCAAATACATTCAAACAAAGCTAATTGAATTAAATAAAAGTCGAACACATTCAAACAAAGCTAATTGAATCAAATGGAAGTCAAATACATTCTACAAAGCTAATTGAATTGAATGAAAGTCAAATACATTCAAAATAAGCTAATTGAATCAAATGAAAGTCAAACACATTCAAACAAAGCTTTCGAATCAAATGAAAGTCAAATACATTCTACAAAGCTAATTGAATCAAATGAAAGTCAAACACATTCAAACAAAGCTATTTGAATCAAATGAAAGTCAAATACATTCTACAAAGCTAATGGAATCAATGAAAGTCAAACACATTCAAACAAAGCTATTTGAATCAAATGAGAGTCAAATACATTCAAACAAAGCTAATTAAATCAAATTAAAGTAAAATACATTCTACAAAGCTAATTAAATTAAATGAAAGTCAAATACATTCAAACAAAGCTAATTGAATTAAATAAAAGTCGAACACATTCAAACAAAGCTAATTGAATCAAATGGAAGTCAAATACATTCTACAAAGCTAATTGAATTGAATGAAAGTCATATACATTCAAAATAAGCTAATTGAATCAAATCAAAGTCAAACACTGTCAAACAAAGCTTTCGAATCAAATGAAAGTCAAATACATTCTACAAAGCTAATTGAATCAAATGAAAGTCAAACACATTCAAACAAAGCTATTTGAATCAAATGAAAGTCAAATACATTCTACAAAGCTAATGGAATCAATGAAAGTCAAACACATTCAAACAAAGCTATTTGAATCAAATGAGAGTCAAATACATTCAAACAAAGCTAATTAAATCAAATTAAAGTAAAATACATTCTACAAAGCTAATTTAATCAAATGAAAGTCAAACACATTCAAACAAAGCTAATTGAATCAAATGAGAGTCAAATGCATTCACACAAAGCTAATTAAATCAAATTAAAGTAAAATACATTCTACAAAGCTAATTGAATCAAATTAAAAGTCAAACACATTTAAACAAAGCTAATTGAATCAAATGAGAGTCAAATGCATTCACACAAAGCTAATTAAATCAAATAAAAGTAAAATACATTCTACAAAGCTAATCGAATCAAATTAAGAGTCAAACACATTTAAACAAAGCCTTTTAAATCAAATGAAAATCGAAAACATTCAAAAAAAGCTTTTTAAATTAAATTAAAATCAAACACATTTAAACAAAGCTATATAAATCAAATGAAAGTGAAATGCATTCTACAAAGCAAATTAAATCAAATGAAAGTCAAATACATTCAAACAAAGCTATTTGAATCAAATGAAAGTAAAATACATTCTACAAAGCTAATTGGATCAAATGAAACTCAAACACATTCAAACAAAGCTATTTAAATCAAATGGAAGTGAAATACATTCTACAAAGCTGATTGAATTAAATGAAAGTCAATCACATTCCTACAAAGCTATTTGAATCAAATGAAAGTCAAATACGTTCTACAAAGCTAATTGTATCAAATGAAAGTCAAACACATTCAAACAAAGTTATTTAAATCAAATGGAAGTGAAATGCATTCTACAAAGCTAATTAAATCAAATGAAAGTTAAACACATTCAAACAACGTTATTTGAATCAAACGAAAGTCAAATACATTCTACAAAGCTAATTGAATCAATGAAAGTCAAACACATTCAAACAAAACTAATTGAACCAAATGAAAGTCAAACACATTCAAACAATGCCTTTTAAATAATATGAAAGATAAAAACACATTCAAAAAAAGCTTTTTAATTTAAATGAAAGTCAAACACATTCAAACAAAGGTATATAAATCAAATGAAAGTGAAATGCATTCTACAAAGCAAATTGAATCAAAAGAAAGTCAAACACATTCATACAAAGCTATTTGAATCAAATGAAAGTCAAATACATTCTACAAAGCAAATTGAATTAAATGAAAGTTAAACACATTCAAACAAAGCTATTTGAATCAAATGAAAGTCAAATACATTCTACGAAGCTAATTGAATCAATGAAAGTCAAACACATTCAAACAAAGCTAATTGAATCAAATGAAAGTCAAACACATTCAAACAATGCCTTTTAAATCAAATGAAAGTCAAACACCTTCAAACAAATCTTTCGAATCAAATGAAAGTCAAATACATTCAAACAAAGCTATTTGAATGAAATGAGAGTCAAATACATTCAAACAAAGCTAATTAAATCAAATTAAAGTAAAATACATTCTACAAAGCTAATTGAATCAAATGAAAGTCAAACACATTCAAACAAAGCTAATTGAATCAAATGAGAGTCAAATGCATTCACACTAAGCTAATTAAATCAAATTAAAGTAAAATACATTCTACAAAGCTAATTGAATCAAATGAAAGTCAAACACATTCAAACAAATCTAATTGAATCAGATGAGAATCAAATGCATTCACACAAAGCTAATTAAATCAAATAAAAGTAAAATACATTCTATAAAGCTAATTGAATCAAATTAAAAGTCAAACACATTTAAACAAAGCTAATTGAATCAAATGAGAGTCAAATGCATTCACACAAAGCCTTTTAAATCAAATGAAAGTCAAACACATTCAAAAAAAGCTTTTTAATTTAAATTAAAATCAAACACATTCAAACAAAGCTATATAAATAAAATGAAAGTGAAATGCATTCTACAAAGCAAATTAAATCAAATGAAAGTCAAACACATTCAAACAAAGCTATTTGAATCAAATGAAAGTAAAATACATTCTACAAAGCTAATTGGATCAAATGAAAGTCAAACACATTCAAACAAAGCTATTTAAATCAAATGGAAGTCAAATACATTCTACAAAGCTGATTGAATTAAATGAAAGTCAATCACATTCCTACAAAGCTATTTGAATCAAATGAAAGTCAAATACGTTCTACAAAGCTAATTGTATCAAATGAAAGTCAAACACATTCAAACAAAGCTATTTAAATCTAATGGAAGTGAAATGCATTCTACAAAGCTAATTGAATCAAATTAAAGTTAAATACATTCAAACAACGCTATTTGAATCAAATGAAAGCCAAATACATTCTACTAAGCTAATTGAATCAAATGAAAGTCAAACACATTCAAACAAAGCTATTTGAATCAAATGAAAGTCAAATACATTTTACAAAGCTAGTTGAATCAAGTGAAAGTCAAACACATTGAAACAAAGCTAATTGAATCAAATGAAAGTCAAACATATTCCTACAAAGCTATTTTAATCAAATGAATGTCAAATACGTTCAACAAAGCTAATTGTATCAAATGAAAGTCAAACACATTCAAATAAAGCTATTTGAATCAAATGAAAGTCAAACGCATTCAAACAAAGTTATTTAAATCTAATGAAAGTGAAATGTGTTATACAAAGCTAATTGAATCAAATGAAAGTTAAACACATTCAAACAAAGCTATTTGAATCAAATAAGAGTCAAATACATTCAAACAAAGCTAATTAAATCAAATAAAAGTCAAATACATTCTACAAAGCTAATTGAATCAAATGAAAGTCAAACACGTTAAAACAAAGCTAATTGAATCAAATGAAAGTCAAATACATTATACAAAGCTAATAGAATCAATTGAAAGTCAAACACATTCAAACAAAGCAAATTAAATCAAATGAAAGTCAAACACATTCAAACAAAGCTATTTTAATCAAATGAAAGTCGAATACATTCTACAAAGCTAATTGAATCAAATAAAAGTCAAACACATTCAAACAAAGCTATTTGAATCAAATGAGAGTCAAACACGTTCAAACATAGCTAATTAAATCAAATAAGAGTCAAATACATTCTACAAAGCTAATTGAATCAAATAAAAGTCAAACACATTCAAACAAAGCCTTTTAAATCAAATAAAAGTCAAACACATTCAAAAAAAGCTTTTTAATTTAAATGAAAGTCAAACACATTCAAACAAAGCTATATAAATCAAATGAAAGTGAAATGCAATCTAAAAAGCAAATTGAATCAAATGAAATTCAATCACATTCAAACAAAGCTATTTGAATCAAATGAAAGTCAAATACATTCTACAAAGCTAATTGAATCAAATGAAACTTAAACACTTTCAAACAATGCTATTTGAATTAAATAAAAGTCAAATACATTCTACAAAGCTATTTGAATCAAATGAAAGTCAAATACATTTTACAAATCTATTTGAATCAAATGAGAGTCAAATACATTCAAACAAATCAAATTAAATCAAATAAAAGTCAAATACATTCTACAAAGCTAATTGAATCAAATGAAAGTCAAACACATTTAAACAAAGCTATTGGAATCAAATAAAAGTCAAATACATTCTACAAACCTAATTGAATCAAATGAATGTCAAACACATTCAAACAAAGCTATTTAAATCAAATGAGAGTCAAATACATTCAAACAAAGCTAATTAAATCAAATAAAAGTTAAATACATACTACAAAGCTAATTGAATCAAATGAAAGTCAAACACATTCAAACAAAGCTAATTGAATCAAATGAAAGTCAAATATATTAATGAAGCTAATTGAATCAAATGAAAGTCAAACACATTCAAACAAAGCTATTTGAATCAAATGAAAGTCAAACACATTCAAACAAAGCTATTTTAATTAAATGAATGTCAAATACATTCTACAAAGCTAATTGAATAAAATGAAAGTCAAACACATTCAACCAAAGCTATTTGAAGAAAATGAAAGTCAAATACATTCTACAAAGCAAATTGAATCAAATGAAATTCAAATACGTTCAACAAAGCTAATTGTATCAAATGAAAGCCAAACACATTCAAATAAAGCTATTTGAATCAAATGAAAGTCAAACGCATTCAAACAAAGTAATTTAAATCAAATGAAAATGAAATGCATTCACACAAAGCTAATTGAATCAAATTAAAAGTCAAACACATTTAAACATAGCCTTTTAAATCAAATGAAAGTCAAACACATTCAAAAAAAGCTTTTTAATTTAAATTGAAATCAAACACATTCAAACAAAGCTATATAAATAAAATGAAAGTGAAATGCATTCTACAAAGCAAATTAAATCAAATGAAAGTCAAACACATTCAAACAAAGCTATTTGAATCAAATGAAAGTAAAATACATTCTACAAAGCTAATTGGATCAAATGAAAGTCAAACACATTCAAACAAAGCTATTTAAATCAATTAGAAGTCAAATACATTCTACAAAGTTGATTGAATTAAATGAAAGTCAATCACATTCCTACAAATCTATTTGAATCAAATGACAGTCAAATACGTTCTACAAAGCTAATTGTATCAAATGAAAGTCAAACACATTCAAACAAAGCCATTTAAATCAAATGGAAGTGAAATGCATTCTACAACGCTAATTGAATCAAATGAAAGTTAAACACATTCAAACAACGCTATTTGAATTAAATGAAAGTCAAATACATTCTACTAAGCTAATTGAATCAAATGAAAGTCAAACACATTGAAACAAAGCTAATTGAATCAAATGAAAGTCAAACATATTCCAACAAAGCTATTTTAATCAAATGAATGTCAAATACGTTCAACAAAGCTAATTGTATCAAATGAAAGTCAAACACATTCAAATAAAGCTATTTGAATTAAATGAAAGTCAAACGCATTCAAACAAAGTTATTTAAATCAAATGAAAGTGAAATGTATTCTACAAAGCTAATTGAATCAAATGAAAGTTAAACACATTCAAACAAAGCTATTTGAATCAAATGAGAGTCAAATACATTCAAACAAAGCTAATTAAATCAAATAAAAGTCAAATACATTCTACAAAGCTAATTGAATCAAATGAAAGTCAAACACATTAAAACAAAGCTAATTGAATCAAATGAAAGTCAAATACATTAAACAAAGCTAATAGAATCAAATGAAAGTCAAACACATTCAAACAAAGCAAATTGAATCAAATGAAAGTCAAACACATTCAAACAAAGCTATTTTAATCAAATGAAAGTCGAATACATTCTACAAAGCTAACTGAATCAAATAAATGTCAAACACATTCAAACAAAGCTATTTGAATCAAATGAGAGTCAAACACGTTCAAACATAGCTAATTAAATCAAATAAGAGTCAAATACATTTCACAAAGCTAATTGAATCAAATAAAAGTCAAACACATTCAAACAAAGCCTTTTAAATCAAATAAAAGTCAAACACATTCAAAAAAAGCTTTTTAATTTAAATGAAAGTCAAACACATTCAAACAAAGCTATATAAATCAAATGAAAGTGAAATGCAATCTAAAAAGCAAGTTGAATCAAATGAAATTCAATCACATTCAAACAAAGCTATTTGAATCAAATGAAATTCAAATACATTCTACAAAGCTAATTGAATCAAATGAAACTTAAACACTTTCAAACAATGCTATTTGAATTAAATAAAAGTCATATACATTCTACAAAGCTATTTGAATCAAATGAAAGTCAAAAACATTTTTCAAATCTATTTGAATCAAACGAGAGTCAAATACATTCAAACAAAGCAAATTAAATCAAATAAAAGTCAAATACATTCTACAAAGCTAATTGAATCAAATGAAAGTCAAACATATTTAAACAAAGCTATTGGAATCAAATAAAAGTCAAATACATTATACAAAGCTAATTGAATCAAATGAATGTCAAATACATTAAACAAAGCTATTTGAATCAAATGAGAGTCAAATACATTAAAACAAAGCTAATTAAATCAAATAAAAGTCAAATACATTCTACAAAGCTAATTGAATCAAATGAAAGTCAAACACATTCAAACAAAGCTAATTGAATCAAATGAAAGTCAAATATATTAATGAAGCTAATTGAATCAAATGAAAGTCAAACACATTCAAACAAAGCTATTTGAATCAAATGAAAGTCAAACACATTCAAACAAAGCTATTTTAATCAAATGAAAGTCAAATATATTCTACAAAGCTAATTGAATAAAATGAAAGTCAAACACTTCCAAACAAAGCTATTTGAATAAAATGAAAGTCAAATACATTCTACAAAGCTTATTGAATCAAATGAATGTCAAACACATTCAAACAAAGTTATTTGAATCAAATGAAGTCTATTACATTCTACAAAGCTAATTGAATAAAACGAAAGTCAAACACATTCAAACAAAGCTATTTAAATCAAATGAGAGTCAAATAAATTCAAACAAAGCTAATTAAATCAAATAAAAGTCAAATACATTCTACAAAGGTAATTGAATCATATAAAAGTCGAACACATTCAAACAAAGCTAATTGAATCAAATGGAAGTCAAATACATTCTACAAAGCTAATTGAATTGAATGAAAGTCAAATACATTCAAAATAAGCTAATTGAATCAAATGAAAGTCAAACACATTCAAACAAAGCTTTCGAATCAAATGAAAGTGAAATACATTCTACAAAAAGCTAATTGAATCAAATGAAAGTCAAACTCATTCAAACAAAGCTATTTGAATCAAATGAAAGTCAAATACATTCTACAAAGCTAATGCAATCAATGAAATTCAAACACATTCAAACAAAGCTATTTGAATCAAATGAGAGTCAAATACATTCCAACAAAGCTAATTAAATCAAATTAAAGTAAAATACATTCTACAAAGCTAATTGAATCAAATGAAAGTCAAACACATTCAAACAAAGCTAATTGAATCAAATGAGAGTCAAATGCATTCACACAAAGCTAATTAAATCAAATTAAAGTAAAATACATTCTACAAAGCTAATTGAATCAAATGAAAATCAAACACATTCAAACAAAGCTAATTGAATCAAATGAGAGTCAAATGCATTCACACAAACCTAATTAAATCAAATTAAAGTAAAATACATTCTACAAAGCTAATTGAATCAAATTAAAAGTCAAACACATTTAAACAAAGCTAATTGAATCAAATGAGAGTCAAATGCATTCACACAAAGCTAATTAAATCAAATAAAAGTAAAATACATTCTACAAAGCTAATTAAATCAAATTAAAAGTCAAACACATTTAAACAAAGCCTTTTTAATCAAATGAAAGTCAAACACAATAAAAAAAAGCTTTTTAATTTAAATTAAAATCAAACACATTCAAACAAAGCTATATAATTCAAATGAAAGTGAAATGCATTCTACAAAGCAAATTAAATCAAATGAAAGTCAAACACATTCAAACAAAGCTATTTGAATCAAATGAAAGTAAAATACATTCTACAAAGCTAATTGGATCAAATGAAAGTCAAACACATTCAAACAATTCTATTTAAATCAAATGGAAGTCAAATACATTCTACAAAGCTGATTGAATTAAATGAAAGTCAATCACATTCCTACAAAGCTATTTGAATCAAATGAAAGTCAAATACGTTCTACAAAGCTAATTGTATCAAATGAAAGTCAAACACATTCAAATAAAGTTATTTAAATCAAATGGAAGTGAAATGCATTCTACAAAGCTAATTGAATCAAATGAAAGTTAAACACATTAAAACAACGCTATTTGAATCAAACGAAAGTCAAATACATTCTACGAAGCTAATTAAATCAATGAAAGTCAAACACATTCAAACAAAACTAATTGAATCAAATGAAAGTCAAACACATTCAAACAATACCTTTTAAATCAAATGAAAGTCAAACACATTCAAAAAAAGCTTTTTAATTTAAATGAAAGTCAAACACATTCAAACAAAGGTATATAAATCAAATGAAAGTGAAATGCATTCTACAAAACAAATTGAATCAAAAGAAAGTCAAACACATTCAAACAAAGCTATTTGAATCAAATGAAAGTCAAATACATTCTTCAAAGCAAATTGAATAAAATGAAAGTCAAACACATTCAAACAAAGCTATTTGAATCAAATGAAAGTCAAATACATTCTACGAAAGCTAATTGAATCAATGAAAGTCAAACACATTCAAACAAAGCTAATTGAATCAAATTAAAGTTAAACACATTCAAACAATGCCTTTTAAATCAAATGAAAGTCAAACACCTTCAAACAAATCTTTCGAATCAAATGAAAGTCAAATACATTCAAACAAAGCTATTTGAATCAAATGAGAGTCAAATACGTTCAAACAAAGCTAATTAAATCAAATTAAAGTAAAATACATTCTACAAAGCTAATTGAATCAAATGAAAGTCAAACACATTCAAACAAAGCTAATTGAACCAAATGAGAGTCAAATGCAATTACACAAAGCTAATTAAATCAAATTAAAGTAAAATATATTCTACAAAGCTAATTGAATCAAATGAAAGTCAAGCACATTCAAACAAAGCTAATTGAATCAAATGAGAGTCAAATGCATTCACACAAAGCTAATTAAATCAAATTAAAGTAAAATACATTCTACAAAGCTAATTGAATCAAATTAAAAGTCAAACACATTTAAAACAAAGCTAATTGAATCAAATGAGAGTCAAATGCATTCACAAAAAGCTAATTAAATCAAATTACAAAGCTAATTGAATCAAATGAAAGTCAAACACATTCAAACAAAGCTGTTTGAATCAAATGAGAGTCAAATAAATTCAAACAAAGCTAATTAAATAAAATAAAAGTAAAATACATTCTACAAAGCTAATTGAATCAAATGAAAGTCAAACACACTCAAACAAAGCCTTTTAAATCAAATCAAAGTCAAACACATTTAAAAAAAGCTTTTTCATTTAAATGAAAGTCAAACACATTCAAACAAAGCTATATAAATCAAATGAAAGTGAAATGCATTCTACAAAGCAAATTGAATTAAATGAAATTCAAACACATTCAAACAAAGCTATTTGAATCAAATGACAATAAAATATATTCTACAAAGCTAATTGAATCAATTGAAAGTCAAACACATTCAAACAAAGCTATTTGAATCAAATGAAAGTCAAATACATTCTACAAAGCTAATTGAATCAAATGAAATTCAAACACATTCAACCAAAGCTAATTGAATCAAATGAAAGTCAAACACATTCAAACAAAGCTATTTTAATTAAATGAAAGTCAAATACATTCTACAAAGCAAATTGAAACAAATGAAAGTCAAACACAGTCAAACAAAGTTATTTGAATCAAATGAAAGTCAAACACATTCAAACAAAGATTTTGAATCAAATGAAAGTCAAATACATTCTACAAAGCTAATTGAATCAAATGAAAGTCAAACACATTCAAATAAAGCTATTTCAATCAAATGAAAGTCAAATACATTCTACAAAGAAAATTGAATCAAATGAAAGTCAAACACATTCAAACAAAGCTATTTTAATCAAAGGAGAGTGAAATAAATTCATACAAAACTAATTAAATCAGATAAAAGTAAAATACAATCTACAAAGCTAATTAAATCAAATGAAAGTCAAACACATTCAAACAAAGCCTTTTAAATCAAATGAAAGTCAAACACATTCTACAAAGCAAATTGATCTAAATGAAATTCAAACACATTCAAACAAAGCTATTTGAATCAAATGACAGTCAAACACATTCTACAAAGCTAATTGAATAAATTGAAAGTCAAACACATTCAAACAATGCTATTTGAATCAAATGAAAGTCAAATACATTCTACAAAACTAATTGAATCAAATGAAAATCAAACACATTCAAACAAAGCTAATTGAATCAAATGAAAGTCAAACACATTCAAACAAAGCTATTTTAATTAAATGAATGTCAAATACATTCTACAAAGCTAATTGAATCAAATGAAAGTCAAACACATTCAAACAAAGTTATTTGAAGAAAATGAAAGTCAAATACATTCTACAAAGCGAATTGAGTCAAATGAAAGTCAAACACAGTCAAACAAAGTTATTTGATTCAAATGAAAGTCAAATACATTCTACAAAGCTAATTGAATCAAATGAAAGTCAAACACATTCAAACAAAGCTGTTTGAATCAAATGAGAGTCAAATAAATTCAAACAAAGCTAATTAAATAAAATAAAAGTAAAATACATTCTACAAAGCTAATTGAATCAAATGAAAGTCAAACACATTCAAACAAAGCTAATTGAATCAAATGAAAGTCAAATATATTAATGAAGCTAATTGAATCAAATGAAAGTCAAACACATTCAAACAAAGCTATTTGAATCAAATGAAAGTCAAACACATCCAAACAAAGCTATTTTAATCAAATGAAAGTCAAATATATTCTACAAAGCTAATTGAATAAAATGAAAGTCAAACACTTCCAAACAAAGCTATTTGAATAAAATGAAAGTCAAATACATTCTACAAAGCTTATTGAAACAAATGAATGTCAAACACATTCAAACAAAGTTATTTGAATCAAATGAAGTCTATTACATTCTACAAAGCTAATTGAATCAAACGAAAGTCAAACACATTCAAACAAAGCTATTTAAATCAAATGAGAGTCAAATAAATTCAAACAAAGCTAATTAAATCAAATAAAAGTCAAATACATTCTACAAAGCTCATTGAATCATATAAAAGTCGAACACATTCAAACAAAGCTAATTGAATCAAATGGAAGTCAAATACATTCTACAAATCTAATTGAATTGAATGAAAGTCAAATACATTCAAAATAAGCTAATTGAATCAAATGAAAGTCAAACACATTCAAACAAAGCTTTCGAATCAAATGAAAGTGAAATACATTCTACAAAAAGCTAATTGAATCAAATGAAAGTCAAACACATTCAAACAAAGCTATTTGAATCAAATGAAAGTCAAATACATTCTACAAAGCTAATGCAATCAATGAAATTCAAACACATTCAAACAAAGCTATTTGAATCAAATGAGAGTCAAATACATTCCAACAAAGCTAATTAAATCAAATTAAAGTAAAATACATTCTACAAAGCTAATTGAATCAAATGAAAGTCAAACACATTCAAACAAAGCTAATTGAATCAAATGAGAGTCAAATGCATTCACACAAAGCTAATTAAATCAAATTAAAGTAAAATACATTCTACAAAGCTAATTGAATCAAATGAAAATCAAACACATTCAAACAAAGCTAATTGAATCAAATGAGAGTCAAATGCATTCACACAAACCTAATTAAATCAAATTAAAGTAAAATACATTCTACAAAGCTAATTGAATCAAATTAAAAGTCAAACACATTTAAACAAAGCTAATTGAATCAAATGAGAGTCAAATGCATTCACACAAAGCTAATTAAATCAAATAAAAGTAAAATACATTCTACAAAGCTAATTGAATCAAATTAAAAGTCAAACACATTTAAACAAAGCCTTTTAAATCAAATGAAAGTCAAACACAATAAAAAAAAGCTTTTTAATTTAAATTAAAATCAAACACATTCAAACAAAGCTATATAATTCAAATGAAAGTGAAATGCATTCTACAAAGCAAATTAAATCAAATGAAAGTCAAACACATTCAAACAAAGCTATTTGAATCAAATGAAAGTAAAATACATTCTACAAAGCTAATTGGATCAAATGAAAGTCAAACACATTCAAACAAATCTATTTAAATCAAATGGAAGTCAAATACATTCTACAAAGCTGATTGAATTAAATGAAAGTCAATCACATTCCTACAAAGCTATTTGAATCAAATGAAAGTCAAATACGTTCTACAAAGCTGATTGTATCAAATGAAAGTCAAACACATTCAAATAAAGTTATTTAAATCAAATGGAAGTGAAATGCATTCTACAAAGCTAATTGAATCAAATGAAAGTTAAACACATTAAAACAACGCTATTTGAATCAAACGAAAGTCAAATACATTCTACGAAGCTAATTAAATCAATGAAAGTCAAACACATTCAAACAAAACTAATTGAATCAAATGAAAGTCAAACACATTCAAACAATGCCTTTTAAATCAAATGAAAGTCAAACACATTCAAAAAAGCTTTTTAATTTAAATGAAAGTCAAACACATTCAAACAAAGGTATATAAATCAAATGAAAGTGAAATGCATTCTACAAAACAAATTGAATCAAAAGAAAGTCAAATACATTCAAACAAAGCTATTTGAATTAAATGAAAGTCAAATACATTCTTCAAAGCAAATTGAATCAAATGAAAGTCAAACACATTCAAACAAAGCTATTTGAATCAAATGAAAGTCAAATACATTCTACGAAGCTAATTGAATCAATGAAAGTCAAACACATTCAAACAAAGCTAATTGAATCAAATGAAAGTTAAACACATTCAAACAATGCCTTTTAAATCAAATGAAAGTCAAACACCTTCAAACAAATCTTTCGAATCAAATGAAAGTCAAATACATTCAAACAAAGCAATTTGAATCAAATGAGAGTCAAATACGTTCAAACGAAGCTAATTAAATCAAATTAAAGTAAAATACATTCTACAAAGCTAATTGAATCAAATGAAAGTCAAACACTGTTGTAGCCAAGCCTAACAACTTGGTTATGGACATTTCATTGGTTCAAGATGTAGCATCATGCGTTGGTGCTATGCATTCTATCATTGGGCAGCAAGATATTCAACCACTTGAATTTCTTGTTGTTCTTATTAATTAGTTCGTTTTACTTCTTTTATGCTTTGAATAAGTTGTAAACTTTAATCTTCTTTTAAGTTTGCAAATTAGTTATGTTCTTTAGTTCTTTTAGCTGAACATGTAATGTTACATTCACACAACAAGTACAAGATCAAGATGCATCACAAGAGCAGCCGTTTAAGCTTGTGAAGAAGACCTAAAACCGAAACTGATTTGGAGGGATTTTAAGGCTCTAACTTGGATGTTACAATCAGCTTCAATGAGGAGTTACAAGCTTTCAATTGAGCCTTCAAGTGGCCGTTTACTTCAGCTAGCAACAGCTACACTCAAGAGACGTCCAAGTTCATCCTTGTCCACATCCATTCAAGCTTGATTCAAGGCTTGAAATAAGGAAGAGTTACACATCAATTGCTGTTTGAAAATGGGCGTGAAAAGGGGAGCTGTTACGACTCCAAGCTGCTGCTATATGGGCGTGAATCAAGGGGAGGTTACACTTGCTTGTTTCTGATTTTATTTGCTCTTGATGTATCTAGTTAAGCAAGGCTTCTTTTATTAATGTATCTAGGCTACAAAAACTGATTTGTACTTAGTTTGAACGTGTAACAAGTGAGCTAAAAGCCACTTAACTTAGCTTGTACTTAAGATGCTTGTTCACTATAAATAGCAAGCAAATGTGAATGAAAAATCAGATGATTCAAAACAAACAACTTTGTCTTTATACACGTTTCTTGGATTAGAAACTAACCAGAAATTCTTGGACTTAGAATTTCGTTCCTTTGCTTAGTTAGCTAGTTTAGGCTACTAGTTAGCTTGTGATCTTAGGAATCCAATTCGTTTCTTAGTGGTGTGACTTTATCTAAGAAGCCATTTGGTTCTTTAGCCTTAACTATCCTTGGTTTAACCCTTGTATGTTTCGAGTGTCACTCCAAATATACAACATTTGGCGCTAGAAGGAGGGGGATCTAGCAAACAATACCCAAACACATACCCCAAACACATACCCAAACACAAACCATGTCCGACATTCCACCCCCTAATTGGCAAGAATATGTCAATAAGGTTGCACAAGAGAAAGAAGATATGGAGCAACGAATGCAATACTTGCAAGGTCAGCTAAGAGACCTTTCTATCAAATTGCGACAACAAAAAGAGGGAGTACCCAATCATAGTGATGAAGAAGTGAGTGAATCTAATTTCAATCACAATGATAGGCCTTATCATGAAAGAGAAAGGTCACGGCCTAACAATGACATCAAGGCTGACATTCCGGAGTATGATGGCAAACTCGATGCTGATGAGTTTGTAGAATGGCTTAGAACGGTGGAAAGAGTGTTTGACTACAAGCAAACACCGGAAGAAAAGAAGGTGAAAATTGTAGCCTTGAAGTTAAGAAAATATGCCTCAACTTGGTGGGCTAGCGTGTGTGCCAAGAGGGAAAGGCAAGACAAGGAGAAAGTAAGATCGTGGATCAAAATGAAGAAGTTGCTTAAACAGAAGTTTCTTCCCACATACTATGTGCAAGAAAACTTTTCCAAGTTCCACAACCTCAAACAAGGTACGAAATCAGTAGAAGAATATGCTAGAGAGTTTGAAGGGTTTGTTATGAAATGTGGAGTGGAGGAAGACGAACCTCAAACATTGGTGCGCTTCTTGGGAGGACTTGACCCTAAGATAGCCAATGTGGCCGAACTACATCCTTACTCTACCCTTGAAGAGCTCATTATCTTAGCACATAAGATTGAGCAGCAACAAAAAGCAAGAGGCAAAAGTGAATCATCACGTTTTGCATCTCAAACCTCATTTCCCCAAAAGAAGCAAATATCCAATTTCTCTCCATTCAAACCCACGTCCAACCAGCCTACTCCTAAACCACCTTCACAAAAACACCCAAAATTCCAACCCAAAACCAGCTCCAAGAAGATGTTTTCGGTGTCAAGGCCTTGGACATTTGGCTAGTGATTGTCCAAATAAAAGGATTGTCACTTTGATTGAGCATGAAGAGGAGGACGAATTAGAGCATGAAGTGGACAGCAACCTCGAGGAGAATGATGAGTATGCGTGTCTTGGACCAGACGAGGGAGAATGCTTGGTGGTTCGACGCACACTAAGCAATATAATTGGCCAAGAAGGAAGTTTGCAACGTGAGGCAATCTTTCACACTCGTTGTACCATTGGTGGAAAGGTATGTACCTTGATTATTGATGGAGGTAGTTGCACCAATGTAGCTTCACAAGTAATGATAGACAAACTGAAACTTAAAACCGTCCCTCACCCTAAGCCTTATGTGATTCAATGGCTAAACCATGGTAAAGGAATTCAAGTAACACAACAAGTCTTGTTATCATTTAGCATTGGTAAAACTTATGAGGAAGAATTGTGGTGTGATGTTATACCTATGGATGCATGTCATATTTTACTTGGTAGACCTTGGTTGTTTGATAGACGTGTGATGCATGATGGGTATAAAAATACATATTCCTTCACCAAGGATGGACGAAAAATACTTCTTACCCCCCTAAACTTCAAAAACGGACACCCCATTTCCACACCCCCTACTTCCCTTACCACTCTCATAAAATCAGAATTGCATGAGTATAAAACTCACAAACAATTCATTTTAAGCCAACTTGATACTCCTTCCAAACCTTCACAAGAAAAGCCGCATCCTCTCCTCACCCCTCTTCTCAAAACCTTTTCCCATGTTTTCCCCGAAGACATTCCCCATGGCTTACCCCCAAAACGTGACATACAACACAAAATTGATCTTGTTCCCGGATCAATGCTCCCAAACAAACCAGCCTATAGAACCACCCCAAAAGAAACCGAAGAGATTAAGCGGCAAGTGGAAGAATTACTATCCAAGGGTCTTATTCGTAAGTCTCTTAGTCCATGTGCTTGTCCTACTTTGATTGTGCCTAAGAAGAATGGAGAATGGAGAATGTGTGTTGATAGTAGGTCAATCAATAAAATCACTATCAAGTACCGGTTTCCTATTCCAAGGTTGAATGATTTGCTTGATGAATTGTGTGGTTCTAAAGTGTTCTCTAAAATTGATTTGAGAAGTGGCTATCATCAAATTCGAATTTTCGAAGGAGATGAATGGAAAACCGCTTTCAAGACAAAGGAGGGCCTCTATGAATGGCTTGTGATGCCATTTGGTTTGTCTAATGCACCATCTACATTTATGCGCCTTATGAATCAGGTTATGCAACCTTTCATGGGTAAATTTGTTGTAGTTTATTTTGATGACATTTTGGTGTATAGTAGGGAGGAAGAAGAGCATTCTATGCATTTGCAACAGGTTTTTGAAGCCCTTGAACGTGAGAAGTTGTATGGTAACTTAGAGAAGTGTCATTTCTTCACTTCCCAAGTTATTTTTCTTGGCTTCAAAGTTTCGTCACAAGGCATTGAAGTTGATGAAAAGAAAGTTGCTGCAATTCGTGAGTGGCCTACGCCACAAACCGTTCAACAAGTTCGAAGCTTTCATGGACTTGCTTCTTTCTATAGAAGATTTGTACGGAACTTTAGCACTCTCATGGCACCTATCACGGAACTAACTAAAAATCAGAAGTTAGTTTGGAATGATAAGGCTCAAAGGGCCTTTGATGAGGTAAAACATCAACTTACTAGTGCACCTATTCTTGCTTTGCCTAACTTTGATGAAGTTTTTGAAGTTGAGTGCGATGCTAGTGGAGTTGGTATTGGTGCTGTTTTGTCACAAGTTGGGCGTCCCTTGCCTACTTTAGTGAAAAACTCAATGAAGCACAACGGAAGTATAGCACCTATGATAAGGAGTTCTTTGCTCTTGTTCGAGCTTTGGACCATTGGAGACATTACCTCATTTCCAAGGAGTTCATCCTTCATTCTGATCATGAAGCTCTCAAGTATCTTCAAAGCCAACAAAAACTCCAACCTCGCCATGCCAAATGGGTGGAGTATTTGCAAGCTTTTCATTTCGTGATCAAGCATAGGAGAGGCGCCATGAACAAAGGGCTGATGCGCTTTCAAGAAGATACACACTCTTGAACTCGTTCAAAGCAAGGGTGATTAGTGTTGATGATGTAAAAGCAAGTTACCACAATGATCATGACTTTGGTGATTTGTTTTTAAAATGTTCTAATCATGCTTACAAAGATTATTACATTTTAGATGGCTATTTGTTCAAAGGAAACAGGTTGTGCATTCCAAGATCAAGCCTAAGAGAATCTCTTATCAAAGAGTTTCATGAAGGAGGAATGGCGGGACATTTTGGCATAGAGAAGACTACCCTTCTTGTCCAAGAATACTTTCATTGGCCTAGATTGGTCCGTGATGTGGAGTTCATTGTGAAGAGATGCGTGACATGTCAAAAGGCCAAGAGTCATAGTCTACCTCAAGGCTATCTTTTGCCCTTACCTATTCCGCAAGCACCATGAGGATATTAGTCTTGATTTCGTTGTGGGACTTCCTATCACCCAACGAAAGAAAGATTCTATAATGGTTGTTGTTGATCGATTTTCTAAAATGGCTCATTTTATTGCTTGTCATACAACTTATGATGCTACTCATGTTGCTAACTTGTTTTTCAATGAGATTGTTCGTTTACATGGTGTACCTAAATCCATGGTGAGTGATCGTGATCCAAATTTCTAAGTCATTTTTGGCTTACATTATGGAGGAAGATGGGCACGAAATTGAACTTTAGCACTTCAAGTCATCCTCAAACAGATGGCCAAACCGAAGTGACTAATAGAACTTTGGGATCCTTGTTGCGTTCTTTGGCTACTAAACGTCCCAAGCAATGGAAGAGATGCTTCCTCATGCGGAGTTTGCTTACAATCGTGTGCCTAGCAAGACAACAGGTTTGAGTCCTTTTGAAGTGGTGTATGGATTCAATCCGTGCACTCCTATTGACCTCACTCCCATTCCCTCACCAAGCAAGTTCAGCAAAGATGCCGAGGTGCGTGCAAACGAAATCAAGTCTATGCATGAGCAAGTTCGTTCCAAAATTGAACAAGCTAATGCAAAGACTAAGGCATACTATGACAAGAAACGAAAGGAGGTCCATTTTCAGCCCGGTGACTTAGTTTGGATTCATCTTCGAAAGGAAAGATTTCCTTCCAAAAGACGGTCCAAGGTTAGTCCTCGTAGTGATGGTCCATTTGCCATTGTTGAAAAGGTGAATGATAATGCTTACAAGGTTGAGTTGCCCGGAGATTATGGTGTTTCTAGCACCTTTAATG
>NW_018743422.1:0-26656 GCF_001683475.1 Chenopodium quinoa | reverse complement strand
CATTGTTTGAATGTGTTTAACTTTCATTGATTCAATTAGCTTCGTAGAATGTATTTGACTTTCATTTGATTCAAATAGCTTTGTTTGAATGTGTTTGACTTTCATTTGATTAATTTGCTTTGTAGAATGTATTTGACTTTCATTTGATTCAAATAGCTTTGTTTGAATGTGTTTGACTTTCTTTTGATTCAATTTGCTTTGTAGAATGCATTTTACTTTCATTTGATTTAAATAACTTTGTTTGAATGTGTTTGACTTTTATTTGATTCAAATAGCTTTGTTTGAATGTGTTTGACTTTCATTTGATTAAAAGGCATTGTTTGAATGTGTTTGACTTTCATTTGTTTCAATTAGCTTTGGTTTGAATGTGTTTGACTTTCATTGACTCAATTAGCTTCGTAGAATGTATTTGACTTTCATTTGATTCAAATAGCTTTGTTTTGAATGTGTTTTGACTTTTCATTTGATTCAATTTGCTTTGTAGAATGTATTTGACTTTCATTTGATTCAAATATCTTTTGTTTGAATGTGTTTGACTTTCTTTTGATTCAATTTGCTTTGTAGAATGCATTTCACTTTCATTTGATTTAAATAACTTTGTTTGAATGTGTTTGACTTTTATTTGATTCAAATAGCTTTGTTTGAATGTGTTTGACTTTCATTTGATTTCAATTAGCTTTGTAGAATGTATTTGACTTTCATTTGATTCGAAAGATTTGTTTGAAGGTGTTTGACTTTCATTTGATTCAATTAGCTTTGTTTGAATGTGTTTTACTTTCATTTGATTCAATTAGCTTTGTAGATTGTATTTGACTTTTATTTGATTCAATTAGCTTTGTAGAATGTATTTGACTTTCATTTGATTCGAAAGATTTGTTTGAAGGTGTTTGACTTTCATTTGATTTAAAAGGCATTGTTTGAATGTGTTTTACTTTCATTTGATTCAATTTGCTTTGTAGAATGTATTTGACTTTCATTTGATTCAAATTGCTTTGTTTGAATGGTGTTTGACTTTCTTTTGATTCAATTTGCTTTGTAGAATGCATTTCACTTTCATTTGATTTAAATAACTTTGTTTGAATGTGTTTGACTTTTATTAGATTCAAATAGCTTTGTTTGAATGTGTTTGACTTTCATTTGATTCAATTAGCTTTGTAGAATGTATTTGACTTTCATTTGATTCGAAAGATTTGTTTGAAGGTGTTTGACTTTCATTTGATTCAATTAGCTTTGTTTGAATGTGTTTTACTTTCATTTGATTCAATTAGCTTTGTAGAATGTATTTGACTTTTATTTGATTTAATTAGCTTTGTAGAATGTATTTGACTTTCATTTGATTCTAAAGATTTGTTTGAAGGTGTTTGACTTTCATTTAATTTAAAAGGCATTGTTTCAATGTATTTGACTTTCATTTGATTCAATTAGCTTCGTATAATGTATTTGACTTTCATTATTCAAATAGTTATGTTTGAATGTGTTTGACTTTCATTTGATTCAATTTGCTTTGTAGAATGTATTTGACTTTCATTTGATTCAAATAGCTTTGTTTGAATGTGTTTGACTTTCATTAGATTCAATTAGCTTCGTAGAATGTATTTGACTTTCATTTGATTCAAATAGCTTTGTTTTGAATGTGTTTGACTTTCATTTGATTCAATTTGCTTTGTAGAATGTATTTGACTTTCATTTGATTCAAATAGCTTTGTTTGAATGTGTTTGACTTCCATTTGATTTAATTTGCCTTGTTAGAATGTATTTGACTTTCATTTGATTCAAATAGCTTTGTTTGAATGTGTTTGACTTTCTTTTGATTCAATTTGCTTTGTAGAATGCATTTCACTTTCATTTGATTTAAATAACTTTGTTTGAATGTGTTTGACTTTTATTAGATTCAAATAGCTTTGTTTGAATGTGTTTGACTTTCATTTGATTCAATTAGCTTTGTAGAATGTATTTGACTTTCATTTGATTCGAAAGATTTGTTTGAAGGTGTTTGACTTTCATTTAATTCAATTAGCTTTGTTTGAATGTGTTTTACTTTCATTTGATTCAATTAGCTTTGTAGAATGTATTTGACTTTTATTTGATTTAATTAGCTTTGTAGAATGTATTTGACTTTCATTTGATTTTAAAGATTTGTTTGAAGGTGTTTGACTTTCATTTAATTTAAAAGGCATTGTTTGAATGTATTTGACTTTCATTTGATTCAATTAGCTTCGTATAATGTATTTGACTTTCATTTAATTCAAATAGCTATGTTTGAATGTGTTTGACTTTCATTTGATTCAATTTGCTTTGTATAATGTATTTGACTTTCATTTGATTCAAATAGCTTTGTTTGAATGTGTTTGACTTTCATTTAATTTAATTAGCTTTGTAGAATGTATTTGACTTTCATTTGATTCAAGTAGCATTGTTTGAAAGTGTTTTACTTTCACTTGATTCAATTAGCTTTGTAGAATGTATTTGACTTTCATTTGATTCAAATAGCTTTGTTTGAATGTGTTTGACTTTCATTTGATTCAATTTGCTTTGTAGATTGCATTTCACTTTCATTTGATTTATATAGCTTTGTTTGAATGTGTTTAACTTTCATTTGATTTAAAAGGCATTGTTTGAATGTGTTTAACTTTCATTGATTCAATTAGCTTCGTAGAATGTATTTGACTTTCATTTGATTCAAATAGCTTTTGTTTGAATGTGTTTGACTTTCATTTGATTTAATTTGCTTTGTAGAATGTATTTGACTTTCATTTGATTCAAAATAGCTTTGTTGAATGTGTTTGACTTTCTTTTGATTCAATTTGCTTTGTTAGAATGCATTTTACTTTCATTTGATTTAAATAACTTTGTTTGAATGTGTTTGACTTTTATTTGATTCAAATAGCTTTGTTTGAATGTGTTTGACTTTCATTTGATTTAAAAGGCATTGTTTGAATGTGTTTGACTTTCATTTGTTTCAATTAGCTTTGTTTGAATGTGTTTGACTTTCATTGACTCAAATTAGCTTCGTAGAATGTATTTGACTTTCATTTGATTCAAATAGCTTTGTTTGAATGTGTTTGACTTTCATTTGATTCAATTTGCTTGTAGAATGTATTTGACTTTCATTTGATTCAAATATCTTTGTTTGAATGTGTTTGACTTTTCTTTTGATTCAATTTGCTTTGTAGAATGCATTTCACTTTCATTTGATTTAAATAACTTTGTTTGAATGTGTTTGACTTTTATTTGATTCAAATAGCTTTGTTTGAATGTGTTTGACTTTCATTTGATTCAATTAGCTTTGGTAGAATGTATTTGACTTTCATTTGATTCGAAAGATTTGTTTGAAGGTGTTTGACTTTCATTTGATTCAATTAGCTTTGTTTTGAATGTGTTTTACTTTCATTTGATTCAATTAGCTTTGTAGATTGTATTTGACTTTTATTTGATTCAATTAGCTTTGTAGAATGTATTTGACTTTCATTTGATTCGAAAGATTTGTTTGAAGGTGTTTGACTTTCATTTGATTTAAAAGGCATTGTTTGAATGTGTTTTACTTTCATTTTGATTCAATTTGCTTTGTAGAATGTATTTGACTTTCATTTGATTCAAATAGCTTTGTTTGAATGTGTTTGACTTTCTTTTGATTCAATTTGCTTTGTAGAATGCATTTCACTTTCATTTGATTTAAATAACTTTGTTTGAATGTGTTTGACTTTTATTAGATTCAAATAGCTTTGTTTGAATGTGTTTGACTTTCATTTGATTCAATTAGCTTTGTAGAATGTATTTGACTTTCATTTGATTCGAAAGATTTGTTTGAAGGTGTTTGACTTTCATTTGATTCAATTAGCTTTGTTTGAATGTGTTTTACTTTCATTTGATTCAATTAGCTTTGTAGAATGTATTTGACTTTTATTTGATTTAATTAGCTTTGTAGAATGTATTTGACTTTCATTTGATTCTAAAGATTTGTTTGAAGGTGTTTGACTTTCATTTAATTTAAAAGGCATTGTTTCAATGTATTTGACTTTCATTTGATTCAATTAGCTTCGTATAATGTATTTGACTTTCATTATTCAAATAGTTATGTTTGAATGTGTTTGACTTTCATTTGATTCAATTTGCTTTGTAGAATGTATTTGACTTTCATTTGATTCAAATAGCTTTGTTTGAATGTGTTTGACTTTCATTAGATTCAATTAGCTTCGTAGAATGTATTTGACTTTCATTTGATTCAAATAGCTTTGTTTGAATGTGTTTGACTTTCATTTGATTCAATTTGCTTTGTAGAATGTATTTGACTTTCATTTGATTCAAATAGCTTTGTTTGAATGTGTTTGACTTTCATTTGATTTAATTTGCCTTGTAGAATGTATTTGACTTTCATTTGATTCAAATAGCTTTGTTTGAATGTGTTTGACTTTCTTTTGATTCAATTTTCTTTGTAGAATGCATTTCACTTTCATTTGATTTAAATAACTTTGTTTGAATGTGTTTGACTTTTATTTGATTCAAATATCTTTGTTTGAATGTGTTTGACTTTCATTTGATTCAATTAGCTTTGTAGAATGTATTTGACTTTCATTTGATTCAAAAGATTTGTTTGAAGGTGTTTGACTTTCATTTGATTTAATTAGCTTTGTTTGAATGTGTTTGACTTTCATTTGATTCAATTAGCTTTGTAGAATGTATTTGACTTTTATTTGATTCAATTAGCTTTGTAGAATGTATTTGACTTTCATTTGATTCGAAAGATTTGTTTGAAGGTGTTTGACTTTCATTTGATTTAAAAGGCATTGTTTGAATGTGTTTGACTTTCATTTGATTCAATTAGCTTTGTAGAATGTATTTGACTTTCATTTGATTCGAAAGATTTGTTTGAATGTGTTTGACTTTCATTTGATTCAATTAGCTTTGTTTGAATGTGTTTGACTTTCATTTGATTCAATTAGCTTTGTAGAATGTATTTGACTTTTATTTGATTCAATTAGCTTTGTAGAATGTATTTGACTTTAATTTGATTCGAAAGATTTGTTTGAAGGTGTTTGACTTTCATTTAATTTAAAAGGCATTGTTTGAATGTGTTTGACTTTCATTTGATTCAATTAGCTTCGTATAATGTATTTGACTTTCATTTGATTCAAATAGCTATGTTTGAATGTGTTTGACTTTCATTTGATTCAATTTGCTTTGTAGAGTGTATTTGACTTTCATTTGATTCAAATAGCTTTGTTTGAATGTGTTTGACTTTCATTTGATTCAATTAGCTTCGTAGAATGTATTTGACTTTCATTTGATTCAAATAGCTTTGTTTGAATGTGTTTGACTTTCATTTGATTCAATTTACTTTGTAGAATGTATTTGACTTTCATTTGATTAAAATAGCTTTGTTTGAATGTGTTTGACTTTCATTTGATTCAATTTGCCTTGTAGAATGTATTTGACTTTCATTTGATTCAAATAGCTTTGTTTGAATGTGTTTGACTTCCTTTTGATTCAATTTGCTTTGTAGAATGCATTTCACTTTCATTTGATTTAAATAACTTTGTTTGAATGTGTTTGACTTTTATTTGATTCAAATAGCTTTGTTTGAATGTGTTTTGACTTTCATTTGATTCAATTAGCTTTGTAGAATGTATTTGACTTTCATTTGATTCTAAAGATTTGTTTGAAGGTGTTTGACTTTCATTTGATTCAATTAGCTTTGTTTGAATGTGTTTGACTTTCATTTGATTCAATTAGCTTTGAAGAATGTATTTGACTTTTATTTGATTCAATTAGCTTTGTAGAATGTATTTGACTTTCATTTGATTCGAAAGATTTGTTTGAAGGTGTTTGACTTTCATTTGATTTAAAAGGCATTGTTTGAATGTGTTTGACTTTCATTTGATTCAATTAGCTTCGTAGAATGTATTTGACTTTCATTTGATTCAAATAGCTTTGTTTGAATGTGTTTGACTTTCATTTGATTCAATTTGCTTTGTAGAATGTATTTGACTTTCATTTGATTCAAATAGCTTTTTTTGAATGTGTTTGACTTTCATTTGATTCAATTAGCTTTGTAGAATGTATTTGACTTTCATTTGATTCAAATAGCTTTGTTTGAATGTGTTTGACTTTCATTTGATTCAATTTGCTTTGTAGAATGTATTTGACTTTCATTTGATTCAAATAGCTTTGTTTGAATGTGTTTGACTTTCTTTTGATTCAATTTGCTTTGTAGAATGCATTTCACTTTCATTTGATTTATACACCTTTGTTTGAATGTGTTTGACTTTCATTTAAATTAAAAAGCTTTTTTTGAATGTGTTTGACTTTCATTTGATTTAAAAGGCATTGTTTGAATGTGTTTGACATTCATTTGATTCAATTAGTTTTTTTTGAATGTGTTTGACTTTCATTGATTCAATTAGCTTCGTACAATGTATTTGATTTTCGTTTGATTCAAATAGCGTTGTTTGAATGTGTTTAACTTCCATTTGATTTAAATAACTTTGTTTGAATGTGTTTGACTTTCATTTGATACAATTAGCTTTGTAGAACGTATTTGACTTTCATTTTATTCAAATAGCTTTGTAGGAATGTGATTGACTTTCATTTAATTCAATCAGCTTTGTAGAATGTATTTGACTTCCATTTGATTTAACTAGCTTTGTTTGAATGTGTTTGACTTTCATTTGATCCAATTAGCTTTGTAGAATGTATTTTACTTTCATTTGATTCAAATAGCTTTGTTTGAATGTGTTTGACTTTTATTTGATTTAATTTTCTTTGTAGAATGCATTTCACTTTCATTTGATTTATATAGCTTTGTTTGAATGTGTTTGATTTTAATTTAAATTAAAAAGCTTTTTCAGAATGTGTTTGACTTTCATTTGATTCAATTAGCTTTGTTTAAATGTGTTTCACTTTTAATTTGATTCAATTAGCATTGTAGAATGTATTTTACTTTTATTTGATTCATTTAGCTTTGTAGAATGTATTTGACTTTCATTTGATTCGAAAGATTTGTTTGAAGGTGTTTGACTTTCATTTGATTCAATTAGCTTTGTTTGAATGTGTTTGACTTTCATTAGATTCAATTAGCTTTGAAGAATATATTTGACTTTTATTTGATTCAATTAGCTTTGTAGAATGTATTTGACTTTCATTTGATTCGAAAGATTTGTTTGAAGGTGTTTGACTTTCATTTGATTTAAAAGGCATTGTTTGAATGTGTTTGACTTTCATTTGATTCAATTAGCTTTGTAGAATGTATTTGACTTTCATTTGATTCAAATAGCTTTGTTTGAATGTGTTTGACTTTCATTTGATTCAATTTGCTTTGTAGAATGTATTTGACTTTCATTTGATTCAAATAGCTTTTTTTGAATGTGTTTGACTTTCATTTGATTCAATTTGCCTTGTAGAATGTATTTTACTTTCATTTGATTCAAATAGCATTGTTTGAATGTGTTTGACTTTCATTTGATTTAATTTGCTTTGTAGAATGCATTTCACTTTCATTTGATTTATATAGCATTGTTTGAATGTATTTGACTTTTATTTGATTAAATTAGCTTTGAAGAATGTGTTTGACTTTCTTTTAAATTAAAAAAGCTTTTTTTGAATGTGTTTGACTTTCATTTGATTTACAAGGCATTGTTTGAATGTGTTTGACTTTCATTTGATTCAATTAGTTTTGTTTGAATGTGTTTGACTTTCATTGATTCAATTAGCTTCGTAGAATGTATTTGACTTTCGTTTGATTCAAATAGCGTTGTTTGAATGTGTTTAACTTTCATTTGATTTAAATAACTTTGTTTGAATGTGTTTGACTTTCATTTGATACAATTAGCTTTGTAGAATGTATTTGACTTTCATTTGATTCAAATAGCTTTGTTTGAATGTGTTTGACTTTCATTTGATTCAAATAGCTTTGTTTGAATGTGTTTGACTTTCATTTGATTCAAATAGATTTGTTTGAATGTGTTTGACTTTCATTTGATTCAATTAGCTTCGTAGAATGTATTTGACTTTCATTTGAATCAAATAGCTTTGTTTGAATGTGTTTGACTTTCATTTGATTCAATTTGCTTTGTAGAATGTATTTGACTTTCATTTGATTCAAATAGCTTTGTTTGAATGTGTTTGACTTTCATTTGATTCAATTAGCTTTGTAGAATGCATTTCACTTCCATTTGATTTAAATAACTTTGTTTGAATGTGTTTGACTTTCATTTGATACAATTAGCTTTGTAGAACGTATTTGACTTTCATTTGATTCAAATAGCTTTGTAGGAATGTGATTGACTTTCATTTAATTCAATCAGCTTTGTAGAATGTATTTGACTTCCATTTGATATAAATAGCTTTGTTTGAATGTGTTTGACTTTCATTTGATTTAATTTGCTTTGTAGAATGCATCCAACTAAAGCAAATTGAATCAAATGAAAGTCAAACATATTCAAACAAAGCTATTTTAATCAAATGAATGTCAAATACGTTCAACAAAGCTAATTGTATCAAATGAAAGTCAAACACATTCAAATAAAGCTATTTGAATCAAATGAAAGTCAAACGCATTCAAACAAATTTATTTAAATCAAATGAAAGTGAAATGCATTCTACAAAGATAATTGAATCAAATGAAAGTTAAACGCATTCAAACAAAGCTATTTGAATCAAAGGAGAGTCAAATACATTCTACTAAGTTAATTGAATCAAATGAAAGTCAAACAAATTCAAACAAAGCTAATTGAATCAAATGAAAGTCAAATTCATTCAACAAAGCTAATTGAATCAAATAAAAGTCAAACACATTCAAACAAAGCTAATTGAATCAAATGAAAGTCAAGCACATTCGAACAAAGCTATTTTAATGAAATGAAACTCAAATACATTCTACAAAGCTAATTGAATCAAATGAAAGTCAAACACATTCAAACAAAGCTATTTGAATCAAATGAAAGTCAAACACATTCAAACAAAGCTATTTGAATCAAATGAGAGTCAAATACATTCAAACAAAGCTAATTAAATCAAATAAAAGTCTAATACATTCTACAAAGGTAATTGAATAAAATTAAAGTCAAACACATTCAAACAAAGCTAATTGAATCAAATGAAAGTCAAACACATTCAAACAAAGATTTCGAATCAAATGAAAGTCAAGTACATTCTACAAAGCTAATTGAATCAAATGAAAGTCAAACACATTCAAAAAAAGCTATTTGAATCAAATGAAAGTCAAATACATTCTACAAAGCTAATTGAATCAAATGAAAATCAAACACATTCAAAAAAAAGTCTTTTAAATCAAATGAAAGTCAAACACATTAAAAAAAAGCTTTTTAATTTAAATGAAAGTCAAACACATTCAAACAAAGCTATATAAATCAAATGAAAGTGAAATGCATTCTACAAAGCAAATTGAATTAAATGAAATTCAAACACATTCAAACAAAGCTATTTGAATCAAATGACAGTAAAATACATTCTACAAAGCTAATTGAATCAATTGAAAGTCAAACACATTCAAACAAAGCTATTTAAATCAAATGAAAGTCAAATACGTTCTACAAAGCTAATTGTATCAAATGAAAGTCAAACACATTCAAACAAAGTTGTTTAAATTAAATGAAAGTGAAATGTATTCTACAAAGCTAATTGAATCAAATAAAAGTTAAAACGCATTCAAACAAAGCTATTTGAATCAAATGAGAGTCAAATACATTCTACAAAGCTAATTGAATCAAATGAAAGTCAAACACATTTAAACAAAGCTAATTGAATCAAATGAGAGTCAAATACATTCAACAAAGCTAATTGAATCAAATGAAAGTCAAACTCATTCAAACAAAGCGAATTGAATCAAATGAAAGTCAAGCACATTCAAACAAAGCTATTTTAATCAAATGGAAGTCAAATACATTCTACAAAGCTAATTGAATCAAATGAAAGTAAAACACATTCAAACAAAGCTATTTGAATCAAATGAAAGTCAAACACATTCAAACAAAGCTATTTGAATCAAATGAGAGTCAAATACATTCTACAAAGCTAATTGAATCAAATGAAATTCAAACACATTCTAATAAAGCTATTTGAATCAAATGAAAGTCAAATACATTCTACAAAGCTAATTGAATCAAATGAAAGTCAAACACATTCAAACAAAGCTAATTGAATCAAATGAAAGTCAAATTCATTAAACAAAGCTAATTGAATCAAATAAAAGTCAAACACATTCAAAGAAAGCTAATTGAATCAAATGAATGTCAAGCACATTCGAACAAAGCTATTTTAATGAAATGAAAGTCAAATACATTCTACAAAGCTAATTGAATCAAATGAAAGTCAAACACATTCAAACAAAGCTATTTGAATCAAATGAAAGTCAAACACATTCAAACAAAGCTATTTGAATCAAATGAGAGTCAAATACATTCAAACAAAGCTAATTAAATCAAATAAAAGTCTAATACATTCTACAAAGCTAATTGAATAAAATTAAAGTCAAACACATTCAAACAAAGCTAATTGAATCAAATGAAAGTCAAACACATTCAAACAAAGATTTCGAATCAAATGAAAGTCAAGTACATTCTATAAAGCTAATTGAATCAAATGAAAGTCAAACACATTCAAATAAAGCTATTTGAATCAAATGAAAGTCAAATACATTCTACAAAGCTAATTGAATCAAATGAAAGTCAAACACATTCAAACAAAGCTATTGAAATCAAATGAGAGTCTAATAAATTCAAACAAAGCAAATTAAATAAAATAAAAGTAAAATAAATTCTACAAAGCTAATTAAATCAAATGAAAGTCAAACACATTCAAAAAAAGTCTTTTAAACCAAATGAAAGTCAAACACATTAGAAAAAAGCTTTTTAATTTAAATGAAAGTCAAACACATTCAAACAAAGCTATATAAATCAAATGAAAGTGAAATGCATTCTACAAAGCAAATTGAATTAAATGAAATTCAAACACTTTCAAACAAAGCTATTTGAATTAAATGACAGTAAAATACATTCTACAAAGCTAATTGAATTAATTGAAAGTCAAACACATTCAAACAAAGCTATTTGAATCAAATGAAAGTCAAATACGTTCTACAAAGCTATTTGTATCAAATGAAAGTCAAACACAATCAAATAAAGCTATTTGAGTCAAATGAAAGTCAAACACATTCAAACAAAGTTATTTAAATTAAATGAATGTGAAATGTATTCTACAAAGCTAATTGAATCAAATGAAAGTTAAACGCATTCAAACAAAGCTATTTGAATCAAATGAGAGTCAAATACATTCTACAAAGCTAATTGAATCAAATGAAAGTCAAACACATTTAAACAAAGCTAATTGAATCAATTGAGAGTCAAATACATTCAACAAAGCTAATTAAATCAAATGAAAGTCAAACTCATTCAAACAAAGCTAATTGAATCAAATGAAAGTCAAGCACATTCAAACAAAGCTATTTTAATCAAATGAAAGTCAAATACATTCTACAAAGCTAATTGAATCAAATGAAAGTAAAACACATTCAAACAAAGCTATTTGAATCAAATGAAAGTCAAACACATTCAAACAAAGCTATTTGAATCAAATGAGAGTCAAATACATTCTACAAAGCTTATTGAATCAAATGAAAGTCAAACACATTCAAATAAAGCTATTTGAATCAAATGAAAGTCAAATACATTCTACAAAGCTAATTGAATCAAATGAAAGTCAAACACATTCAAACAAAGCTATTTGAATCAAATGAGAGTCAAATAAATTCAAACAAAGCTAATTAAATCAAATAAAAGTAAAATACATTCTACAAAGCTAATTGAATCAAATGAAAGTCAAACACATTTAAACAAAGCTATATAAATCAAATGAAAGTGAAATGCATTCTACAAAGCAAATTGAATTAAATGAAATTCAAACACATTCAAACAAAGCTATTTGAATCAAATGACAGTAAAATACATTCTACAAAGCTAATTGAATCAATGGAGAGTCAAACACATTCAAACAAAGCTATTTGAATCAAATGAAGGTCAAATACGTTCTACAAAGCTAATTGTTTCAAATGAAAGTCAAACGCAATCAAATAAAGCTATTTGAGTCAAATGAAAGTCAAACACATTCAAACAAAATTGTTTAAATTAAATGAAAGTGAAATGTATTCTACAAAGCTAATTGAATCAAATGAAAGTTAAACGCATTCAAACAAAGCTATTTGAATCAAATGAGAGTCAAATACATTCTACAAAGCTAGTTGAATCAAATGAAAGTCAAACACATTCAAACAAAGCTAATTGAATCAAATGAGAGTCAAATACATTCAACAAAGCTAATTGAATCAAATGAAAGTCAAACACATTCAAACAAAGCTAATTGAATCAAATGAAAGTCAAGCACATTCAAACAAAGCTATTTTAATCAAATGAAAGTCAAATACATTCTACAAAGCTAATTGAATCAAATGAAAGTAAAACACATTCAAACAAAGCTATTTGAATCAAATGAAAGTCAAACACATTCAATCAAAGCTATTTGAATCAAATGAGAGCCAAATACATTCAAACAAAGCTATTTAAATCAAATGAGAGTCAAATAAATTCAAACAAAGCTAATTAAATCAAATAAAAGTAAAATACATTCTACAAAGCTAATTGAATCAAATGAAAGTCAAACACATTCAAACAAAGCCTTTTAAATCAAATGAAAGTCAAACACATTCAAAAAAAGCTTTTTAATTTAAATGAAAGTCAAACACATTCAAACAAAGCTATATAAACCAAATGAAAGTGAAATGCATTCTACAAAGCAAATTGATCTAAATGAAATTCAAACACATTCAAACAAAGCTATTTGAATCAAATGACAGTCAAACACATTCTACAAAGCTAATTGAATCAATTGAAAGTCAAACACATTCAAACAAAGCTATTTGAATAAAATGAAAGTCAAATACATTCTACAAAGCTAATTGAATCAAATGAAAGTCAAACACATTCAAACAAAGCTAATTGAATCAAATGAAAGTCAAACACATTCAAACAAAGCTATTTTAATTAAATGAATGTCAAATACATTCTACAAAGCTAATTGAATGAAATGAAAGTCAAACACATTCAAACAAAGCTATTTGAAGAAAATGAAAGTCAAATACATTCTACAAAGCAAATTGAAACAAATGAAAGTCAAACACAGTCAAATAAAGTTATTTGACTCAAATGAAAGTCAAATACATTCTACAAAGCTAATTGAATCAAATGAAAGTCAAACACATTCAAACAAAGCTATTTGAATCAAATGAAAGTCAAATACGTTCTACAAAGCTAATTGTATCAAATGAAAGTCAAACGCAATCAAATAAAGCTATTTGAGTCAAATGAAAGTCAAACACATTCAAACAAAGTTGTTTAAATTAAATGAAAGTGAAATGTATTCTACAAAGCTAATTGAATCAAATGAAAGTTAAACGCATTCAAACAAAGCTATTTGAATCAAATGAGAGTCAAATACATTCTACAAAGCTAATTGAATCAAATGAAAGTCAAAGACATTCAAACAAAGCTATTTGAAGAATGTATTTGACTTTTATTTGATTCAATTAGCTTTGAAGAATGTGTTTGACTTTCTTTTAAATTAAAAAGCTTTTTTTGAATGTGTTTGACTTTCATTTGATTTACAAGGCATTGTTTGAATGTGTTTGACTTTCATTTGATTCAATTAGTTTTGTTTGAATGTGTTTGACTTTCATTGATTCAATTAGCTTCGTAGAATGTATTTGACTTTCGTTTGATTCAAATAGCGTTGTTTGAATGTGTTTAACTTTCATTTGATTTAAATAACTTTGTTTGAATGTGTTTGACTTTCATTTGATACAATTAGCTTTGTAGAATGTATTTGACTTTCATTTGATTCAAATAGCTTTGTTTGAATGTGTTTGACTTTCATTTGATTCAAATAGCTTTGTTTGAATGTGTTTGACTTTCATTTGATTCAAATAGCTTTGTTTGAATGTGTTTGACTTTCATTTGATTCAATTAGCTTCGTAGAATGTATTTGACTTTCATCTGAATCAAATAGCTTTGTTTGAATGTGTTTGACTTTCATTTGATTCAATTTGCTTTGTAGAATGTATTTGACTTTCATTTGATTCAAATAGCTTTGTTTGAATGTGTTTGACTTTCATTTGATTCAATTAGCTTTGTAGAATGCATTTCACTTCCATTTGATTTAAATAACTTTGTTTGAATGTGTTTGACTTTCATTTGATACAATTAGCTTTGTAGAACGTATTTGACTTTCATTTGATTCAAATAGCTTTGTAGGAATGTGATTGACTTTCATTTAATTCAATCAGCTTTGTAGAATGTATTTGACTTCCATTTGATATAAATAGCTTTGTTTGAATGTGTTTGACTTTCATTTGATTTAATTTGCTTTGTAGAATGCATCCAACTAAAGCAAATTGAATCAAATGAAAGTCAAACATATTCAAACAAAGCTATTTTAATCAAATGAATGTCAAATACGTTTAACAAAGCTAATTGTATCAAATGAAAGTCAAACACATTCAAATAAAGCTATTTGAATCAAATGAAAGTCAAACGCATTCAAACAAATTTATTTAAATCAAATGAAAGTGAAATGCATTCTACAAAGATAATTGAATCAAATTAAAGTTAAACGCATTCAAACAAAGCTATTTGAATCAAAGGAGAGTCAAATACATTCTACTAAGTTAATTGAATCAAATGAAAGTCAAACAAATTCAAACAAAGCTAATTGAATCAAATGAAAGTCAAATTCATTCAACAAAGCTAATTGAATCAAATAAAAGTCAAACACATTCAAACAAAGCTAATTGAATCAAATGAAAGTCAAGCACATTCGAACAAAGCTATTTTAATGAAATGAAACTCAAATACATTCTACAAAGCTAATTGAATCAAATGAAAGTCAAACACATTCAAACAAAGCTATTTGAATCAAATGAAAGTCAAACACATTCAAACAAAGCTATTTGAATCAAATGAGAGTCAAATACATTCAAACAAAGCTAATTAAATCAAATAAAAGTCTAATACATTCTACAAAGGTAATTGAATAAAATTAAAGTCAAACACATTCAAACAAAGCTAATTGAATCAAATGAAAGTCAAACACATTCAAACAAAGATTTCGAATCAAATGAAAGTCAAGTACATTCTACAAAGCTAATTGAATCAAATGAAAGTCAAACACATTCAAATAAAGCTATTTGAATCAAATGAAAGTCAAATACATTCTACAAAGCTAATTGAATCAAATGAAAATCAAACACATTCAAAAAAAGTCTTTTAAATCAAATGAAAGTCAAACACATTAAAAAAAAGCATTTTAATTTAAATGAAAGTCAAACACATTCAAACAAAGCTATATAAATCAAATGAAAGTGAAATGCATTCTACAAAGCAAATTGAATTAAATGAAATTCAAACACATTCAAACAAAGCTATTTGAATCAAATGACAGTAAAATACATTCTACAAAGCTAATTGAATCAATTGAAAGTCAAACACATTCAAACAAAGCTATTTAAATCAAATGAAAGTCAAATACGTTCTACAAAGCTAATTGTATCAAATGAAAGTCAAACACATTCAAACAAAGTTGTTTAAATTAAATGAAAGTGAAATGTATTCTACAAAGCTAATTGAATCAAATGAAAGTTAAAACGCATTCAAACAAAACTATTTGAATCAAATGAGAGTCAAATACATTCTACAAAGCTAATTGAATCAAATGAAAGTCAAACACATTTAAACAAAGCTAATTGAATCAAATGAGAGTCAAATACATTCAACAAAGCTAATTGAATCAAATGAAAGTCAAACTCATTCAAACAAAGCGAATTGAATCAAATGAAAGTCAAGCACATTCAAACAAAGCTATTTTAATCAAATGGAAGTCAAATACATTCTACAAAGCTAATTTAATCAAATGAAAGTAAAACACATTCAAACAAAGCTATTTGAATCAAATGAAAGTCAAACACATTCAAACAAAGCTATTTGAATCAAATGAGAGTCAAATACATTCTACAAAGCTAATTGAATCAAATGAAAGTCAAACACATTCTAATAAAGCTATTTGAATCAAATGAAAGTCAAACACATTCAAACAAAGCTAATTGAATCAAATGAAAGTCAAATTCATTCAACAAAGCTAATTGAATCAAATAAAAGTCAAACACATTCAAACAAAGCTAATTGAATCAAATGAAAGTCAAGCACATTCGAACAAAGCTATTTTAATGAAATGAAAGTCAAATACATTCTACAAAGCTAATTGAATCAAATGAAAGTCAAACACATTCAAACAAAGCTATTTGAATCAAATGAAAGTCAAACACATTCAAACAAAGCTATTTGAATCAAATGAGAGTCAAATACATTCAAACAAAGCTAATTAAATCAAATAAAAGTCTAATACATTCTACAAAGCTAATTGAATAAAATTAAAGTCAAACACAATCAAACAAAGCTAATTGAATCAAATGAAAGTCAAACACATTCAAACAAAGATTTCGAATCAAATGAAAGTCAAGTACATTCTATAAAGCTAATTGAATCAAATGAAAGTCAAACACATTCAAACAAAGCTATTTGAATCAAATGACAGTAAAATACATTCTACAAAGCTAATTGAATTAATTGAAAGTCAAACACATTCAAACAAAGCTATTTGAATCAAATGAAAGTCAAATACGTTCTACAAAGCTAATTGTATCAAATGAAAGTCAAACACAATCAAATAAAGCTATTTGAGTCAAATGAAAGTCAAACACATTCAAACAAAGTTATTTAAATTAAATGAATGTGAAATGTATTCTACAAAGCTAATTGAATCAAATGAAAGTTAAACGCATTCAAACAAAGCTATTTGAATCAAATGAGAGTCAAATACATTCTACAAAGCTAATTGAATCAAATGAAAGTCAAACACATTTAAACAAAGCTAATTGAATCAATTGAGAGTCAAATACATTCAACAAAGCTAATTAAATCAAATGAAAGTCAAACTCATTCAAACAAAGCTAATTGAATCAAATGAAAGTCAAGCACATTCAAACAAAGCTATTTTAATCAAATGAAAGTCAAATACATTCTACAAAGCTAATTGAATCAAATGAAAGTAAAACACATTCAAACAAAGCTATTTGAATCAAATGAAAGTCAAACACATTCAAACAAAGCTATTTGAATCAAATGAGAGTCAAATACATTCTACAAAGCTTATTGAATCAAATGAAAGTCAAACACATTCAAATAAAGCTATTTGAATCAAATGAAAGTCAAATACATTCTACAAAGCTAATTGAATCAAATGAAAGTCAAACACATTCAAACAAAGCTATTTGAATCAAATGAGAGTCAAATAAATTCAAACAAAGCTAATTAAATCAAATAAAAGTAAAATACATTCTACAAAGCTAATTGAATCAAATGAAAGTCAAACACATTTAAACAAAGCTATATAAATCAAATGAAAGTGAAATGCATTCTACAATGCAAATTGAATTAAATGAAATTCAAACACATTCAAACAAAGCTATTTGAATCAAATGACAGTAAAATACATTCTACAAAGCTAATTGAATCAATGGAGAGTCAAACACATTCAAACAAAGCTATTTGAATCAAATGAAAGTCAAATACGTTCTACAAAGCTAATTGTTTCAAATGAAAGTTAAACGCAATCAAATAAAGCTATTTGAGTCAAATGAAAGTCAAACACATTCAAACAAAATTGTTTAAATTAAATGAAAGTGAAATGTATTCTACAAAGCTAATTGAATCAAATGAAAGTTAAACGCATTCAAACAAAGCTATTTGAATCAAATGAGAGTCAAATACATTCTACAAAGCTAATTGAATCAAATGAAAGTCAAACATATTTAAACAAAGCTAATTGAATCAAATGAGAGTCAAATACATTCAACAAAGCTTATCGAATCAAATGAAAGTCAAACACATTCAAATAAAGCTAATTGAATCAAATGAAAGTCAAGCACATTCAAACAAAGCTATTTTAATCAAATGAAAGTCAAATAAATTCTACAAAGCTAATTGAATCAAATGAAAGTAAAACACATTCAAACAAAGCTATTTGAATCAAATGAAAGTCAAACACATTCAAACAAAGCTATTTGAATCTAATGAGAGTCAAATACATTCTACAAAGCTAATTGAATAAAATGAAATTCAAACACATTCAAATATAGCTATTTGAATCAGATGAAAGTCAAATACATTTTACAAAGCTAATTGAATCAAATGAAAGTAAAACACATTCAAACAAAGCTATTTGAATCAAATGAGAGTCAAATAAATTCAAACAAAGCTAATTAAATCAAATAAAAGTAAAATACATTCTACAAAGCTAATTTAATCAAATGAAAGTCAAACACATTCAAACAAAGCCTTTTAAATCAAATGAAAGTCAAACACATTCAAAAAAAGCTTTTTAATTTAAATGAAAGTCAAACACATTCAAACAAAGCTATATAAATCAAATGAAAGTGAAATGCATTCTACAACGCAAATTGATCTAAATGAAATTCAAACACATTCAAACAAAGCTATTTGAATCAAATGACAGTCAAACACATTCTACAAAGCTAATTGAATCAATTGAAAGTCAAACACATTCAAACAAAGCTATTTGAATCAAATGAAAGTCAAATACATTCTACAAAGCTAATTGAATCAAATGAAAGTCAAACACATTCAAACAAAGCTAATTTGATCAAATGAAAGTCAAACACATTTAAACAAAGCTATTTTAATTAAATGAATGTCAAATACATTCTACAAAGCTAATTGAATGAAATGAAAGTCAAACACATTCAAACAAAGCTATTTGAAGAAAATGAAAGTCAAATACATTCTACAAAGCAAATTAAAACAAATGAAAGTCAAACACAGTCAAACAAAGTTATTTGACTCAAATGAAAGTCAAATACATTCTACAAAGCTAATTGAATCAAATGAAAGTCAAACACATTCAAACAAAGCTATTTGAATCAAATGAAAGTCAAATACGTTCTACAAAGCTAATTGAATCAAATGAAAGTCAAACACATTCAAACAAAGCTATTTGAATCAAATGAAAGTCAAATACGTTCTACAAAGCTAATTGAATCAAATGAAAGTCAAACACATTCAAACAAAGCTAATTGAATCAAATGAGAGTCAAATACATTCAACAAAGCTAATTGAATCAAATGAAAGTCAAACACATTCAAACAAAGCTAATTGAATCAAATGAAAGTCAAGCACATTCAAACAAAGCTATTTTAATCAAATGAAAGTCAAATACATTCTACAAAGCTAATTGAATCAATTGAAAGTGAAACACATTCAAACAAAGCTATTTGAATCAAATGAAAGTCAAACACATTCAATTAAAGCTATTTGAATCAAATGAGAGCCAAATACATTCAAACAAAGCTATTTGAATCAAATGAGAGCCAAATAAATTCAAACAAAGCTAATTAAATCAAATAAAAGTAAAATACATTCTACAAAGCTAATTGAATCAAATGAAAGTCAAACACATTCAAACAAAGCCTTTTAAATCAAATGAAAGTCAAACACATTCAAAAAAAGCTTTTTAATTTAAATGAAAGTCAAACACATTCAAACAAAGCTATATAAATCAAATGAAAGTGAAATGCATTCTACAAAGCAAATTGATCTAAATGAAAGTCAAACACATTTAAACAAAGCTATTTGAATCAAATGACAGTCAAACACATTCTACAAAGCTAATTGAATCAATTGAAAGTCAAACACATTCAAACAAAGCTATTTGAATCAAACGAAAGTCAAATACATTCTACAAAGCTAATTGAATCAAATGAAAGTCAAACACATTCAAACAAAGCTATTTGAATCAAATGAAAGTCAAACACATTCAAACAAAGCTATTTTAATTAAATGAATGTCAAATACATTCTACAAAGCTAATTGAATGAAATGAAAGTCAAACACATTCAAACAAAGCTATTTGAAGAAAATGAAAGTCAAATACATTCTACAAAGCAAATTGAAACAAATGAAAGTCAAACACAGTCAAACAAAGTTATTTGAGTCAAATGAAAGTCAAATACATTCTACAAAGCTAATTGAATCAAATGAAAGTCAAACACATTCAAACAAAGCTATTTGAATCAAATGAAAGTCAAATACGTTCTACAAAGCTAATTGTATCAAATGAAAGTCAAACGCAATCAAATAAAGCTATTTGAGTCAAATGAAAGACAAACACATTCAAACAAAGTTGTTTAAATTAAAAGAAAGTGAAATGTATTCTACAAAGCTAATTGAATCAAATGAAAGTTAAACGCATTCAAACAAAGCTATTTGAATCAAATGAGAGTCAAATACATTCAACAAAGCTAATTGAATCAAATGAAAGTCAAACACATTCAAACAAAGCTAATTGAATCAAATGAAAGTCAAGCACATTCAAACAAAGCTATTTTAATCAAATGAAAGTCAAATACATTCTACAAAGCTAATTGAATCAAATGAAAGTAAAACACATTCAAACAAAGCTATTTGAATCAAATGAAAGTCAAACACATTCAATCAAAGCTATTTGAATCAAATGAGAGCCAAATACATTCAAACAAAGCTATTTAAATCAAATGAGAGTCAAATAAATTCAAACAAAGCTAATTAAATCAAATAAAAGTAAAATACATTCTACAAAGCTAATTGAATCAAATGAAAGTCAAACACATTCAAACAAAGCCTTTTAAATCAAATGAAAGTCAAACACATTCAAAAATAGCTTTTTAATTTAAATGAAAGTCAAACACATTCAAACAAAGCTATATAAACCAAATGAAAGTGAAATGCATTCTACAAAGCAAATTGATCTAAATGAAATTCAAACACATTCAAACAAAGCTATTTGAATCAAATGACAGTCAAACACATTCTACAAAGCTAATTGAATCAATTGAAAGTCAAACACATTCAAACAAAGCTATTTGAATAAAATGAAAGTCAAATACATTCTACAAAGCTAATTGAATCAAATGAAAGTCAAACACATTCAAACAAAGCTAATTGAATCAAATGAAAGTCAAACACATTCAAACAAAGCTATTTTAATTAAATGAATGTCAAATACATTCTACAAAGCTAATTGAATGAAATGAAAGTCAAACACATTCAAACAAAGCTATTTGAAGAAAATGAAAGTCAAATACATTCTACAAAGCAAATTGAAACAAATGAAAGTCAAACACAGTCAAACAAAGTTATTTGACTCAAATGAAAGTCAAATACATTCTACAAAGCTAATTGAATCAAATGAAAGTCAAACACATTCAAACAAAGCTATTTGAATCAAATGAAAGTCAAATACGTTCTACAAAGCTAATTGTATCAAATGAAAGTCAAACGCAATCAAATAAAGCTATTTGAGTCAAATGAAAGTCAAACACATTCAAACAAAGTTGTTTAAATTAAATGAAAGTGAAATGTATTCTACAAAGCTAATTGAATCAAATGAAAGTTAAACGCATTCAAACAAAGCTATTTGAATCAAATGAGAGTCAAATACATTCTACAAAGCTAATTGAATCAAATGAAAGTCAAAGACATTCAAACAAAGCTAATTGAATCAAATGAGAGTCAAATACATTCAACAAAGCTAATTGAATCAAATGAAAGTCAAACACATTCAAACAAAGCTAATTGAATCAAATGAAAGTCAAGCACATTCAAACAAAGCTATTTTAATCAAATGAAAGTCAAATACATTCTACAAAGCTAATTGAATCAAATGAAAGTAAAACACATTCAAACAAAGCTATTTGAATCAAATGAAAGTCAAACACATTCAATCAAAGCTATTTGAATCAAATGAGAGCCAAATACATTCAAACAAAGCTAATTAAACCAAATAAAAGTCTAATACATTCTACAAAGCTAATTGAATTAAATTAAAGTTAAACACATTCAAACAAAGCTAATTAAATCAAATGAAAGTCAAACACATTCAAACAAAGATTTCGAATCGAATGAAAGTCAAATACATTCTACAAAGCTAATTGAATCAAATGAAAGTCAAACACATTCAAATAAAGCTATTTAAATCAAATGAAAGTCAAATACATTCTACAAAGCTAATTGAATCAAATGAAAGTCAAAACACATTCAAACAAAGCTATTTGAATCAAATGAGAGTCAAATAAATACAAACAAATCTAATTAAATAAAATAAAACTAAAATAAATTCTACAAATCTTATTGAATCAAATGAAAGTCAAACACATTCAAAAAAAGTCTTTTAAATCAAATGAAAGTCAAACACATTCAAAAAAAGCTTTTTAATTTAAATGAAAGTCAAACACATTCAAACAAAGCTATATAAATCAAATAAAAGTGAAATGCATTCTACAAAGCAAATTGAATTAAATGAAATTCAAACACATTCAAACAAAGCTATTTGAATCAAATGACAGTAAAATACATTCTACAAAGCTAATTGAATCAATTGAAAGTCAAACACATTCAAACAAAGCTATTTGAATCAAATGAAAGTCAAATACGTTCTACAAAGCTAATTGTATCAAATGAAAGTCAAACGCAATCGAATAAAGCTATTTGAGTCAAATGAAAGTCAAACACATTCAAACAAAGTTGTTTAAATTAAATGAAAGTGAAATGTATTCTACAAAGCTAATTGAATCAAATGAAAGTTAAACGCATTCAAACAAAGCTATTTGAATCAAATGAGAGTCAAATACATTCTACAAAGCTAATTGAATCAAATGAAAGTCAAACACATTCAAACAAAGCTATTTGAATCAAATGAAAGTCAAACACATTCAATCAAAGCTATTTGAATCAAATGAGAGCCAAATACATTCAAACAAAGCTAATTAAACCAAATAAAAGTCTAATACATTCTACAAAGCTAATTGAATTAAATTAAAGTTAAACACATTCAAACAAAGCTAATTAAATCAAATGAAAGTCAAACACATTCAAACAAAGATTTCGAATCGAATGAAAGTCAAATACATTCTAAAAAGCTAATTGAATCAAATGAAAGTCAAACACATTCAAATAAAGCTATTTAAATCAAATGAAAGTCTAATACATTCTACAAAGCTAATTGAATCAAATGAAAGTCAAACACATTCAAACAAAGCTATTTGAATCAAATGAGAGTCAAATAAATTCAAACAAATCTAATTAAATAAAATAAAACTAAAATAAATTCTACAAATCTAATTGAATCAAATGAAAGTCAAACACATTCAAAAAAAGTCTTTTAAATCAAATGAAAGTCAAACACATTCAAAAAAAGCTTTTTAATTTAAATGAAAGTCAAACACATTCAAACAAAGCTATATAAATCAAATAAAAGTGAAATGCATTCTACAAAGCAAATTGAATTAAATGAAATTCAAACACTTTCAAACAAATCTATTTGAATCAAATGACAGTAAAATACATTCTACAAAGCTAATTGAATCAATTGAAAGTCAAACACATTCAAACAAAGCTATTTGAATCAAATGAAAGTCAAATACGTTCTACAAAGCTAATTGTATCAAATGAAAGTCAAACGCAATCGAATAAAGCTATTTGAGTCAAATGAAAGTCAAACACATTCAAACAAAGTTGTTTAAATTAAATGAAAGTGAAATGTATTCTACAAAGCTAATTGAATCAAATGAAAGTTAAACGCATTCAAACAAAGCTATTTGAATCAAATGAGAGTCAAATACATTCTACAAAGCTAATTGAATCAAATGAAAGTCAAACACATTCAAACAAAGCTATTTGAATCAAATGAAAGTCAAACACATTCAATCAAAGCTATTTGAATCAAATGAGAGCCAAATACATTCAAACAAAGCTAATTAAACCAAATAAAAGTCTAATACATTCTACAAAGCTAATTGAATTAAATTAAAGTTAAACACATTCAAACCAAGCTAATTAAATCAAATGAAAGTCAAACACATTCAAACAAAGATTTCGAATCGAATGAAAGTCAAATACATTCTAAAAAGCTAATTGAATCAAATGAAAGTCAAACACATTCAAATAAAGCTATTTAAATCAAATGAAAGTCTAATACATTCTACAAAGCTAATTGAATCAAATGAAAGTCAAACACATTCAAACAAAGCTATTTGAATCAAATGAGAGTCAAATAAATTCAAACAAATCTAATTAAATAAAATAAAACTAAAATAAATTCTACAAATCTAATTGAATCAAATGAAAGTCAAACACATTCAAAAAAAGTCTTTTAAATCAAATGAAAGTCAAACACATTCAAAAAAAGCTTTTTAATTTAAATGAAAGTCAAACACATTCAAACAAAGCTATATAAATCAAATAAAAGTGAAATGCATTCTACAAAGCAAATTGAATTAAATGAAATTCAAACACATTCAAAACAAAGCTATTTGAATCAAATGACAGTAAAATACATTCTACAAAGCTAATTGAATCAATTGAAAGTCAAACACATTCAAACAAAGCTATTTGAATCAAATGAAAGTCAAATACGTTCTACAAAGCTAATTGTATCAAATGAAAGTCAAACGCAATCGAATAAAGCTATTTGAGTCAAATGAAAGTCAAACACATTCAAACAAAGTTGTTTAAATTAAATGAAAGTGAAATGTATTCTACAAAGCTAATTGAATCAAATGAAAGTTAAACGCATTCAAACAAAGCTATTTGAATCAAATGAGAGTCAAATACATTCTACAAAGCTAATTGAATCAAATGAAAGTCAAACACATTCAAACAAAGCTATTTTAATCAAATGAAAGTCAAATACATTCTACAAAGCTAGTTGAATCAAATGAAAGTCAAGCACATTCAAACAAAGCTATTTGAATCAAATGAAAGTCAAACACATTCAAAAAAAGCTATTTTAATTAAATGAATGTAAAATACATTCTACAAAGCTAATTGAATCAAATGAAAGTCAAACACATTCAAACAAAGCTATTTGAAGAAAATGAAAGTCAAATACGTTCTACAAAGCTAATTGTATCAAATGAAAGTCAAACGCAATCAAATAAAGCTATTTGAGTCAAATGAAAGTCAAACACATTCCAACAAAGCTGTTTAAATTAAATGAAAGTGAAATGTATTCTACAAAGCTAATTGAATCAAATGAAAATGAAACACATTCAAACACAGCTATTTGAATAAAATGAGAGTCAAATACATTCTACAAAGCTAATTGAATCAAATGAAAGTCAAACACATTCAAACAAAGCTACTTGAATCAAATGAGAGTCAAATACATTCAACAAAGCTAATTGAATCAAATGAAAGTCAAACACATTCAATCAAAGCTAATTGAATCAAATGAAAGTCAAGCACAGTCAAAACAAAGCTATTTTAATCAAATGAAAGTCAAATACATTCTACAATGCTAATTGAATCAAATGAAAGTAAAACACATTCAAACAAAGCTATTTGAATCAAATGAAAGTCAAACACATTCAAACAAAGCTATTTGAATCAAATGAGAGTCAAATACATTAAAACAAAGCTAATTAAATCAAATAAAAGTCTAATACAATCTACATAGCTAATTGATATAAATTAAAGTCAAACACATTCAAACAAAGCTAATTGAATCAAATGAAAGTCAAACACATTCAAACAAAGATTTCGAATCAAATGAAAGTCAAATACATTCTAAAAAGCTAATTGAATCAAATGAAAGTCAAACACATTCAAATAAAAGCTATTTGAATCAAATGAAAGTCAAATACATTCTACAAAGCTAATTGAATCAAATGAAAGTGAAACACATTCAAACAAAGCTATTTGAATCAAATGAGAGTCAAATAAATTCAAACAAAGCTAATTAAATAAAATAAAGGTAAAATAAATTCTACAAAGCTAATTGAATCAAATGAAAGTCAAAACACATTCAAAAAAAGTCTTTTAAATCAAATGAAAGTCAAACACATTCAAAAAAAATCCTTTTAATTTAAATGAAAGTCAAACACATTCAAACAAAGCTATATAAATCAAATGAAAGTGAAATGCATTCTACAAAGCAAATTGAATTAAATGAAATTCAAACACATTAAAACAAGCTATTTGAATCAAATGACAGTAAAATACATTCTACAAGCTAATTGAATCAATTGAAAGTCAAACACATTCAAACAAAAGCTATTTTAATTAAATTGGAATGTCAAATACATTCTACAAAGCTAATTGAATCAAATGAAAGTCAAACACATTCAAACAAAGCTATTTGAAGAAAATGAAAGTCAAATAACGTTCTAACAAAAGCTAATTTGGATATCAAATGAAAGTCAAACGCAATCAAACAAAGCTATTTGACTCAAATGAAAGTCAAACACATTCAAACAAAGTTGTTTAAATTAAATGAAAGTGAATGTATTCTACAAAGCTAATTGAATCAAATGAAAGTGAAACGCATTCAAACAAAGCTATTTGAATCAAATGAGAGTCAAATACATTCTGACAAAAGCTAATTGAATCAAATGAGTGCAAACATGTCAAAAAGCAAAACATTCAAACAAAGCTAATTGAATCAAATGAGAGTCAAAATCACATTCAACATCAAGCTAATTGAATCAAAT
>NW_018743421.1:0-17555 GCF_001683475.1 Chenopodium quinoa | reverse complement strand
GGGGAGCGCTGAAAACGTAAGGGTGGCTCGGCTCCGTGGGTGCCCTAACCCAAATCCATTGACCTCTCCAGTCCTTGTCTGAAGAGTCGTTCGGCCACATGGTTAGGAACGGGGGCCGAGACTCAATCCGATACCACCCAGAACCATGGCTTCCGTGCCCACTCTGAATATTTGGCACTAGCCGATGGAGCTTTCTGAAGCAGTGCAGGTTCGGCACGTATCTGAAGAATTTGCAGACCCATAAGTACGTCATTACCCTTCGGATGCTGGTGGGGGTCAGCTGGCACAGGGAAATGTTGTAATGGATCAGCAAGTCTCGAACGAATACGTCCAAAGGGAACCTCAGCCCATACTGAAGCTGTCTCGTGTACATCCCCACATACCCCGGGGGTGGACGATGGATTCTATCGGATGCTGAGGGCATTCGGCACCAATATCCATCAGCTTCAAAAAATGCCGTAGTGCAACTCAATTTGCTCGGCAAATCGATATTGATCGGCGTTCTCTACCCACCATGAGTAGGGGCGGTTCTTTATCATGGCCGAAGCGACTTCGGCATTCTCCCACTCTGAAAACCCAGGGAGGATATCCCAAAGGACAGCGGGAATTTCATCGTCCCGTCCAGAAGCACTCGGCTCATCCGTTCTCTGAGGAGGAGCCGAAGAAATGGGAGTCGCCCTAACCCCTTCAGCAGGGTCAGACTCTGTCCTTCGTCCATTCCAGGTCCCAATCCTGTCCCTGGGATCGGGGATTAGCCTTGCTCTTCTTGGAGCACGGGCTCCACCTCTAACTCCCCTCACCATTGACGAATTCCGAAGGAAAAAGTCGAAAAAGGGGAAAGAGTGCAAAGTCGAAGAAAAATGAAATAAAATCAAAGGAATTTACCTTGATCTGAAGCAAAAGTCGCCGATTTACAAATTGGTAGTGACAAGTCTCAGCTTCTAAGCTTAATGCTCGGGGAATTTGCGAAGTTTTGATGCGGGCTCTTGAGCGTTCTTGAGAATTCTGGGTTTGTGTTGATGAATGAGTGGGGATAGAAGACGCGCCTCTATTTATATCTCCAGAAATGGGAATTCAAGGAGTCTGCGTTTCAATTTCTCTCAAGCACCCCACTAAGTAACCGTTAAACACACGACCTTGCAGTTAAGTCGCCCACTACCCATCCAACTTCCGCAATTATCCACATTAACTGTTGTTATCTCATTAATCATGGGTTAATTACGGTTTAAATTCACATTTTTGGATTAACAAATCATTCACTTCCCTCCTTTTCTGATTAAATCAAACCCGACCCGTCATCCTTCCAAATCGGGTCTGGGGGGCAAGTTGTTTGGGTCCAATTTAGTCCAATTGGGCCTGGTCACTGAATGATCCAATTAAAAGCCCAAGGTTAAGGTTCAACTCTCCAAATGTGCTAAAGTCAAAAATCAAACATCCTCAAAGCCATGTCAAGGTCAGTCAACGGCCCAATCAGCTTGGCCCAGCCCAACTGACTTTCGGGCCCAATCCGCCTCCTTCATTAGCCAAGGTATAAAAGCCAACAATTTGGCCAATTCTTGGTAAGACAAAAAAGCCTCAAGCAACTAAACTCTTGCACAGCTTTCTCTCTCTAATATACTGACTTAAGCATCGGAGGGGCCTTCCTCGGCGTCCCCCCCGAGGCTAGTTTACGTGTATTTGTTGTGCAGGAAACCCTCGGCTCCTGCGTCGTTCGGACCGAGACCAAGTTCCCTCAAGATAAAAGGATCTTCCGAGATTAAATTGTTTTCATCCGAAACACATGTTATTGAATTCGACTTGCAAGATTTGTTTGCAAGGTTCACGTTGGATACTATATGTACAATGATCATGGACTACGATCCAAAATCGCTCTCACTCGATTTGCCTAATGTACCATCCCCCCGCGCCTTAGATGACATTGCTGAGGTGATCTTTTATCGCCATGCAGTGCCAACTAACTTTAGTGTGGATTCCAAAGGTGGTTGAATGTAGGAAAAGAGTACAAGTATAACAAAGCTTGGGAAACCCTAAGTTTCATTTACAAGTGCATAGATTTAAGGAAAAATTCATGGGAATAATCCCACCTTTGGGCCATTCGTTTTTAATAATTCCACCTTTGAGTTATTTTTTAATAATCCGACCTTTACCCCCATTCTTTTTTAATGGTCTCATTTTACCAGAAACCGATTGAGTAGGTAATTTTTTTTTTTAAAAAAAATGATTAATTTACACGTGTCATTACATAATTGGTCAAAAAAAAAAAAAATTAAAAACCCAAACCCAATTCAGCCACCACCACTACACTTGACTATATAATATGTACTCCGTACCACATTTATAACCATGTAATATAATTTCATAAATAAGGTTGTTATTTTCCCGACTTTTAACGATGATACCATTCCCTTAATCCTCACATTCTACAAATTTTACCATGAATAGATTTTTTTAAAAGAAAACAAAAATCTAGAACCATTAAATAACGATGTAGACGTACGTACATACATTATATACAAGTAATAATTTACCATGGTACTATGGCAATTATTGTACTATCATACATTCGACATTCATACATGCATCTTTAAGATTATGCAAACAAAAATTAAAATCTATTTGTAAGGTACTCCCAATTTGTCCTAATTTAATCGACGCAATAAACTTTACATAGAATTTAATGCAATAAGTTGTGTTATAACGGATAGGGGAGAAAACAAGGAAGAGAATCCCAGAAGCCCACAAACCAGAGCCCACAGCGAGCTTCCATCCTAAAATTAATTGGCAATAGGAGGAGTAGCCCACTTGGGTTATAAATTAAAAGCCCTTTACTTTCTTTTTCAATGTGGGACAAACACTTCTCACACTTGTACCTAACAACCTCTCCTCCAGTGTGAGCCTACACACTCCCCCTTGAACAGATTCGCACCCAGAACCTACATGCCTAGCTTTAAGGCAAGGCGGCACTCATAGATGGTCCTTAACGCCATAAAACCTAACACAGACGGTGCCCTTATCAGATGATATACCAGATCAAACCTAGCTCGGATACTAGTTTGTTATAACGAATGGGGGAGAACACAAGGAAGAGAAGCCCAGAAGCCCACAAACCAGAGCCTACAGCGAGGTTCCATTCTAAAACCAATTGGCAATAGGAGGAGTAACCCGTTTGAGTTATAAACTGAAATACTAATAGTACCAAGTGGACACTTATTATTGTTATTTATGACGAGCGTAATTGATAAACCAAATTAATACTTCATACTTGTATAAATAATTAGTTGGCATCCACAAATAATAAGGATATTTAGGAGCACATGTATAGAATATATTACAAAGACGAGGATACGGTTGATAATAAATTTTACGAAAACAATATGCAACTAACTTTTACATCGATTGTCTTTAGTTATGTCGTTGCTCGTTGTATTAATGCGTAGTAACAATAATGTTAAACATTATTGGATTTGCATTGCAATTTGCATACAATAAAACAAAAAAAATTTATTGGATTTGCGTTATTACATTTTACATATTAATGAGAGTGAGGGATAACTCAAGTGGTTAGAGCTCCCCTCTCGGTTCCAAAAGATCTAAGAATCAATCCTCATCATCCGCCCTTGTGGCTTTCTAAACACTACAAAATAATAAATAAAAAAATAAAAAAAAACTTTTTACATATTAGTACAAAAATGATTGGGTACGTAGAAAAAGAGGATGAAGACACTGACACGATGTAAAACATTTCTATATATGCTCGAACTACCATTGTACAATATTCAAAAGGAAGCTTTTATAATATCCCAAATTCCATAAAATTCTAAAATACTTTTCAAAGGCTTGAAAATTCTTGGTCTATAATTATTATTATGAGTACTAAAACACTATTATTTCTAGGAAGCTAAAATACTTTTGCTGAAAAAAATGGAGTTTCTTGTTATCTTCATGATATTTGTGTCCTTTTTCTTCCTTTGCTACCTTTTTCGCAACAAAAATGGCATTCCTACTAATTGGCCTATAGTAGGGATGTTGTTTGCACTACTCGTAAACGCTCATCAAGTTCACGATTGGCTAACCGAATTGTTAGAGAAATTAGATATGAATTTCCTCTTTAAAGGCCCTTGGTTAGCCAATATGAAGATGTTTATCACACTTGATCCTGCAAATGTGCACCACATTATGAGCAAGAACTTTACAAATTATCCTAAGGGAACCAAGTTTAATGAAATGTTCGACGTTTTTTGGGGATGGCATCTTCAATGTTGACTCCGATTTGTGGAAGTTACATAGGAAAATGGCGCATACTTTCATTGGTGAACCTAAATTTCATCGGTTTTTGCACGATAAGGTTTGGGAGAAGGTAGAGAAAGGTCTAATCCCGGTCCTTGATCATGCGTCGAAACAAGGGTTAGTAATTGATTTGCAAGATTTGTTTTATAGATTTTCGCTTGATACTATTTGTACTCTAGTTACGGGGTGTGATTTAGGATCTTTATCTATCGATTGGCCTCATGTTCCATTTGCAAACGCGTTAGATGATGCTGAGGAGGTCATATTGTATCGACATTTCGTTCCTATGAGTGTATGGAAGTTCTTTAGGTGGCTTGGGGTAGGAAACGAAAAGAAGTACAAAAAAGCTTGGGAAATACTTGATGATTTCGTCTATAAATGCATTACTAAAAAAAGAGAGGAGAAAAAAACAAGAATCAATGAAGCCTCAAGTTGGTGTCGATTTATTGACATTATACATGGATGAAAGCCAAAGTATAAATGTTACAAGTGTTAGTGACAAGTTTTTAAGAGACACTATACTAAGTTTTTTCATAGCAGGACGAGACACAACTAGTACTGCTTTATCATGGTTCTTTTATCTCCTCTCTAAGAACCCGCGAGTGGAATCCAAGATCCGAGATGAATTAAGCACAATGGAGACGATCCATGATTACCACAAGTTAATTTATGTTCATGGTGCATTATGTGAGGCCTTAAGATTGTACCCTCCTGTGGCTTTTGAACAAAAGGCCTCAGTTGAGTCGGATGTACTTCCAAGTGGCCACCAAGTTGATCCGAATATGCAAATTATATTCAACATGTACGCGATGGGAAGGATGAAGGCGATATGGGGAGATGATTGTTACGAGTTCAAGCCAGAGAGATGGATATCTGAACGAGGGAACATTCGACATGAACCATCCTACAAGTTCTTAGCCTTTAATGCCGGGCCAAGAACTTGCCTAGGTAAAAATATGTCCTTCTTCCAAATGAAGGCCGTTGTTGCTACAATAATTAAAAACTACACGTTCCAAGCAGTTGAAGGACATCAAGTTGTTCCCGATATCTCTTTGATTCTTCGTATGAAGCATGGATTCATGGTTAAGGTTTATCATTCTCCATAAGGAAAACATCTTATTAGGTGTGTGTAAGATTTCTCTTACATGTATTATTCATCTAATTGTGCTTTAGGCGTATGTTTAGATCATCATTAAGATGATTTCCCTTAAATAATTGGTGTTTGTAAGATAAGGTAAGGTAAGGTATGTTGAGTTGCTTTTATGTATGTGGCTTTGTCATTCATGTGTCTTTAAAGTCATATGCCTAGCTAGGTGTTTACGCATTTGCGTGCTAGCGATGTGGATGTATGATTGGAGAACTCTCGTTCATTTATGTATAAAATGATTTTATTAATGTTATATAATACGCTTGACACACGTAATACAAGCTAAATAATAACATAAAAAAAAAAAAAATATTAAAAGTTATGGTCTAAAAAACTTTTGTTTACATCCATTCACCTTAAAAGACCAACTACATTTAAGCCAAGGATACCACGTACAACTAAGTGAACTAACACAAAAATATGATCCAATCTAAGATCTACATTAGAATAAATCAAATTACTAAGCATTTTTTTTAGTTGTCTTATCAAAAATAATGAATAAAAATCAAATTACTTCTGTTTTTGTTTTACTATTATTTTCTCCTATTACTTTATCAATAGCATTTGACGTTTCTGAAGGAAATGGTGGAAATTCTATTGTAACATCACTTTTTAGTTCTTGGGATAAGGTTAAATACCTTTTGCAGGAGTTACAAAAGAAATATTTACCTCCCAATTTGGAGTAAGTTGTTTTTTTTTTTTTTTTTTTTTTTTTTTTTTTTTACAAAATTTTATCTCAATAAGAATATAGTAATAGGAGTAAATTGTCAAATGCAGATTAAATTTTTTTTAATATAAATATACTTTTTTGATGTTATTGGTTGAAGTTTTACTTGTATGTGTTTATTTGCGGATAATAAAAATTAAGTTTTCCTCAATACTCATAAATTCAATTAAACTACATATTTTTTTTTCCCTTAGTTTTTAGCATAGATTTCTAGAATTCAGCTTGATTCGATAATTGAACAATTCAAATAAAAATTAAGTTTTCCTCAATACTCATAAATTCAATTAAACTACATATTTTTTTTTTCCCTTAGTTTTTAGCATAGATTTCTAGAATTCAGCTTGATTCGATAATTGAACAATTCAATTAATAATGAAATTAGGTATGTAGTTTTTGGCGATACAAGATGGTCTTGTAACGAAATATATTGTGCTTAATGCGTCTCATAATGAAACACACACATTCTATCTCAAATTACTTGTATAAGGATTCTCTCATCGTCTCTATGAAGATAATTTACTAATAACATATGTTGCGCGCGCGCGCGCACACACACACACATATATATATATATATATATATATATATATATATATATATATATATATATATATATATATATATATATATATATATATATATATATATATATATATATTTAAAATTATGGGAAGGTGCATCAAATTCTCGAATGAATATAAGAAATTTCACTAGGAAACCCTTTAAAACAATATCAAAGACTATCAAAACATATAATCGATAAAATATTTTTATATTATCTTAACAAATAGGATGGACTAATTAAATGTATTATTGATATTATGTTGTTGGATTAGTTTCAGGATCCAAGAGAAAGATGGAGCCGATAAATTTGAAAGACACGATTCGAGTAAACGAATAAGAATGGCAGCAAAGAAGAGTTTCGAAGAAGGAGAGGCGACATTCGAAAAAACAGCTGAATCCGCAGCCACAGTAATGGATCATGCAGTGCATAAGGCAAAGGATAAGGTGGAACACAAATTTTCTCATCATAGACATGGAAGAGAAGCTGATGATGACCTCTAAATCAATTTAATTTAATTAATTTGCTAGCTAATCTTATAAATTTGTTTTCCATGCATTATTTTACCATAACATTATGTATGTAACAACAAGCATTATTTCACATTTCTACTAATATAAATATTACTCTATTGGTGAATTAGGCTCTTCCGCAATTTATAAACAATTATAATTTTTATCATTATGCATTAATGATGTAATTACTTCTAACCTAATTTTTTTTTATAATTTCCAAATTAAATAAATCTGATCCTTTAAAGGTTTTTTTTATCCAAATATACGTTTTACTAGAGATATATAGGCCTGATTACATTACATTTGATTTTTTTTTTCTTTTTTCTTTTTTTTTTTTTTGAAAACCATTACATTTGATTTTTTTAATTTCATTATATCTTACAAAAAAAAAAAAAAAAAAAAAAATCAAAATTTGGTATCTTTTTTTGAATATTTTCTGTTATACTTGAAACTTTATCCTTCATATTTTGAAAAAGTCCTATCCTAATTTTATATCCCATATTATTTTCCTAATTTGTTATACATAATATTTAATTTTATTTTTATGTTAGTTATTATCTTTTCTAAATATTCCGAAAAAAATATCCAAATCTTTTTCAGTTTCATTAATCGAAACTCTAGGAGACTAGGAAACAGAAACCAAGATTATCTTAGCTTGGATTGTAAGTCAGGTTAAAACCTAACCTACACCTTTATAAACTAAGGTCCAAAACTAACTTTCTCTTGGAAAAATTGAACTGCTCTTCTAAATCAAATAACCCTAAATTTTCTCTCTTTGAACCACAAATTACATCACCCTTTACCTTCATGGATTGCAAACCCACAAAAAATCAATCAGATTCATCCAAAATCACTCGTTTCAAGCCGTCTTCAATTTTCTTTCCTGTGCATTGATAAAAAGTTGATCACTTTTTGATACATTCTTTAAAAGTACTCAAGAAAGAGTTAATTTTGTTAGTTCAATCAAATCATGGGTTCGAGTTCAGGGGTAGACAATGTCGATGAGCTTGAGGATGAGGGTGTTGAGACGGATTCGACAGGGCGGTATGTAAGGTTCGAGGAGGTATTGGGAGAAGGGGTGTTTAAGAAGGATTACAAGGGGTTTGATGAGTTGAAAGGAATAGAGATTACATGGAGTAAAGTTGAGTTGTCAGAGAAAATATTCGAGTCAGAAGAATGTCAGAAGAATGTGAGTGCAGAAGTTAGTCTGTTGAAGTCTTTGAAGCATGAGAACATCATGAGGTGTTACCATTCATGGGTCGATAGCGAAACGAAGACAGTAAACATAATTACTGAATTGTCTACCTCTGGAACTATGAGTCAGTATCGCAAGAAACATAATCTTGTTGATAAAAAGGCTATCAAGAATTGGGCTAGACAGATTCTGAAAGGGTTAGATTACCTGCACTGTCAGAATCCTCCTATTATTCACGGAGATCTTAGCTGTGATAACATCTTTGTGAATGGATACTCTGGCAAGGTTAGAATCGGAGATGTTGGACTTGCGGCGATGCTTCAAGAAGACACTACAGCTCGCGCTGCTAGTGGTAAGCCTGAGTTCATGGCACCAGAGCTTTTCAGAGAGGAGTATGATCACCTGGTGGATATCTATTCTTTTGGGATGTGTTTGTTGCAGATGGTCACCCGGGAATTGCCGTATACTGAGTGCAGTAACTCAGATCAGGTTCATAGGAAGGTGAGATCTGGAATCAAGCCTGCTATTCTAAGCAGAGTGACAGACCTGCAGTTAAAGCTTTTCATAGAAAAGTGTTTGGGTCCTGCATCAGAGAGACCGTCAGCAATCAACCTTCTGAATGATCCGTTTCTTGCACTGGTGACTGATTCTGGATTGTCTGCGGCATCTCGAACTCCGAGTCTGAAATCAGAATCTGTGTGTTCATCTTCTGTAACATGGGATCAAGTGCCTAGTCCACCTGATACATCATCTTATAAATCGTGTGATCACGTGGCTAGCTCACCGGTTGTTTCTCTTGTTGGCCCATTGAAGGCTGTTGTCAGTGAGAATATCGAGTGCAAGTTAGAAGGGCAGCTGATCAAGGAGATCGACTACATATCAATGGTTCTTCGGATTGGTGACAAGAGAGGTCATGCTCAAAAGATCGAGTTTGTGTTCTCTATAAAAAAGGATACAGTTCACTTGGTTGTGCAAGAGATGATGAAGGAGCTCCAGTTGTCAGTCAGAGAAGCAGTCCTTGTAACTGAGCTTATGGAAAATCTGGTTAGGAAACTTGTAAACCCGGAGGCAGAATCTTCATCATCAGAAAATAATGTCAGCCAACCCAACGAGCCTGCAAAACCGCCTAGTGACACGAACCAGGACGCCCAATTACTTGCATCCAAGAAACTAAGTGAACATGATCGTGCTGGCAAATCACGGCTAGCTAATTCAACTGGTCAAGACAAGCAAGTTACAGGTAGCAGAGAAGGCAACAAAAAAGAGGTAGCCAAAACAAGTTCGAGATCGTTGAAGAAGCTGTTATTCTTTTGTGGGAACAAATTTTAGATTTAGATTGAATTTCCAGTGTAGTAGCAGTTCTTGTTAGTTGCAACACAAGTTATGTACACTACACCAATTACGTAATATGATCCACTTTTAATTAAAACCTGTTATGACTATCATATATATATATATATATTTTTTTTTTTTTTTTTTTTTGAGGTATCTATCATGATATTCAATTTTAATCAAAGCCTGTTATGACTATCATTAAATTATTGAAAAGTAATCAATTTGTACCAATACTGCTGAACAGTAAATTACTAATTAGCCATAGTCATCTTGCCTTATATCAATTGCCAACCAATTATGCAGATAAGCAATTTTAACAGAGGATATATTATCTGTAAAATCATTCAAAAAATTAAGCAAAAAGTACAAACTCGATTAAGCAGTAAGCTAAATATTTTTCAAATATTAACAGCAATTCCTGCTTCTATCAATTTCAGCACACTAAACAACCACCTTAACCTTTCAGAAACAAAATCCAATGGTTCCTACGTCCTAGAGAGTTTAAGACATTCACTTTGACATCTTCGAAGACAAACATCATTCCAGTTTGGAACATGATGCTGATTGACACAAACAGTTCGTGCACAAGCATCAGTGCATGCATCGAGTTCTGAGACTCCGCAGACAGTGACACAAGTATCAGGGATTGGATCCTTAGAGAAAGCACCAACCTTCTTCAACATACGTTTTGAGGTGCAAACCCTTTCACAAACGAATATGTCATCTGAGCTCTTTTCCCGGCCCCTTGCACTCTTAATCCTCTGCTCCTCATCCCGCCTTCTCTTAATTCTCCAGGCTTGCCCTGCAACAACAGCTGGAATAGCAGCACCCAAAAGGGACCACCAAACTTCCACCATGGTATTGCGATAATTGAGCTTTTTCTTCTTTTATACCTCAACTCTTGCACTAGGCTTTAAGCTGCATTTCACAAAAGAAAAACATTAGCAACAAATAACCAACCAAGTTCATAAGTTGATCATAATGGTAATTCAAGAGAAATCTTCATAGATCATGCACAAAAAAAGTTGGACCAGAAAACATGCATACAGTAGGGCATCATCATTACTTCAAGATGTAAGATATTAGAGCAGTAGGGCACAAAATAAGTTGAACCAAAAACAGAGTCTTTGAAAGAACAGTAGTATGACACAATTGCTTGACAAGTATCTTTGTAGTGCTTGCAAAAAAAATCAAACTGAATAAATTATGGCTTTACATATCACGAATATTCTTCTTTTGACAATAAACCATTCGCCTATATCTATTGATAATTTGACAGTCCAAACAATTTTCTCCAAAACTGGCTGTAGGTAGATTGTACAAAAGCTACCTATACAATAACTCCAATACTCCCTCAACTCCTCAAGGCAATCAAGTAAATCAGTATAGACAAATTTAATACATCAGGATTAAGAATAAAGTTTAAGATGAATGAACAAGTAACAGCAAATCCAGCATGAATCATTAACCTATCAATATCAATTCTTGAAACAAAAATAATAAGATCCAACAAAAAACCAATCAAGTGTGGATGTGTTATGCTACATGTAGCAAATTTCCCAGAAATTATAATCACACAGCAATGCCATTTCAGCCATTTGGGCATACTACTCACCAACTGCACCATATTATGGCTTTGAGAGGTCCAATATGACTTAAACCCATAGCCACTAACATCAATAAACACACTCTGCACTTATCTATATGACAATAAGCAACATTAATAATAGCTATCACAAGAACTCAATCTCAAGTTTTACCCAGTAATCCAGTAGACCATTATAGAACCTGTGCAACCATGACATAAACATAATTTACCCCAACATCCCCAAAGTGCCTTGCGCTTGTTGAGACAAAATTTCTAATCACACCCTTGACTGAAAAGTCATTTATAACATGCTATACTATAATTAAAAAGCAGAGTATATTGAATTGTAGATAGCTACTTTTAGTTCAAACTAACCCTACACTGAAAATTGCCCACAGGCTAGTTTGACTTTAAAATAATAAATACTTTAGAAGAGATATCAGTGAAGTTTTGAACATCAGTCATTCAGTGGTCACATGCCAATTCTACAGTTCCCCTTAATAATAACAAAAGCACAAACATTTTACCAGAAAATGCCAACTGCAACCCAAATGTATAATTATATTTCAACAACCTTCTCACAACATTTGCACAAGAACACATTTTAAGAGCTTGACTGATCTCATGTTCGGCCACAAAATTACATACTGAATATATCATTCAGGATCCTATATCACTAAATCAATACATTTATTCAACAAATATTTCCTGTAATAGGCTAGAGAGTAGTGATCAGTCAGTAATATCCAAGATTCCTCAAGCCATAATAAAATATCAGCTAATCACTCAAACAATTCACCTAAATTTAAACCCAACATTTACCCTAAAGCCGCAAACAACTAAACTAAATTTGGGGTACGGGATATAGTTATCCCTAAATCAACAATTCCCAGCATCTGAGACTCTGCCCCCATTTTTTATTTGCTAAGGAAATCATTCCCACATTGGAGTCATCACTTAATTCACTGCCAAAAGAACATTTCCTTATACAAAGGCCAAGGGAATCCGTCACCTTATCCAATTTTATTCAAAACCATACAACGGTTTCAGTAATATCCTATGCATAAACTACAGTCTGATACCATAAATTCAGCACAATAAGATATCACAATGTCCTCGGTAAAAATTTGACGGCCATCTTCATAAGACCTTTGGCTAAAGTTTCTCAGTGATCACAGACCATGAACTTTATATTATACGGAGTAATTAAAGTTAATCAATTCTAAATTTAAATTAGTAGACGAAGAAAAAATTAAGTTACCATCGCAATTCGCAAATATGATAAACATTATTTACCAAAAATTTTCAACAACAAAAAACTACGAAAGTAACTAACAGAGGCAAATTTATTCGATATAACTTCAAAAAATCAAGGTTATATCAATGGCATTAAACTCAACTATGCTTGTAAAATCAAATGCACTGTTCTATCTTCAAATTGAAAGTGATGCCCAGCACCATTATCATACAATAAAACACTGCAATTTCGAAGAATTACCCAAATTGAGGAAACCTAATTACACAAACACCAAACAACCTTCTTCTCCTCAGAAAAATACCCAAATTTACAACAATTAAATTACAATTCAGAAATTCATAGCATAGAATTTAAACCCTAGAAATTGACAAACAGCGTAGTATTTCAGCTTTAATTGGAAGAGGATAAGAGGATAGAAAAGAGAGATATACCAGGGCAAGAAACAAAATGATGGTGTTTAGCGGCGGAGGAGGAAATATCGCCGGAATTGAATAGCAGACGGCGGCGGCGGAGAAGGCCGATAAGAGGGCGGGGGTGGAGGAGGAGAGAGAGTGAGGGAGTGTTGTTAGTGGAAATGGAAGCGGCGTTTGAATTTTTGCGTCATTATAAAAGATCCCGAGTTATATACCGCATTTTTGCTAAATGAAGGTAGAGGAGTTAATTTTACAAATATACACCTTAACAAATCTTACGTGATTAATTCACATTTGACTATAGCTTAGCACTTATGGTGACGAATCAAACTCAAATACCTCGTCTTAAAATAACTTGATTAACTTTGAAATGTATCAAAATTAGGAAACTTTGGGATGAAAAAAAATTGATTGACGAACCAACTTAAACTCAAACTCGAAATCAGGTGTTGAATCAAGTCATGTTTTATTATTCCGATTTTATTGTCGATATGGTTATTGTGATCAGATATGTGTCATTCAGATTTGGTTGGATTGGTTTGAATCAAGTCAAAATTAGACGAAGACATCAAGAAAATTTTAATTTCAGACTTCAGTATGTGTATCTAGGGTCGGGTAATTAAGCTTGCGTTAATTTTACAAGTCTACAACTAAATCGAGCTAAAAGCTAATTATTTGAGTTTGAAATCATAATTTATCGTATCTTGTTATTGTAGGGGCCCTAGGGGTAGGCAAAGTGCTAGAGCCTAGAACATTTTAAACTTTGCCTTCTATGGCATTCAATTCAGGCTAGCAAATTTGCTAAGCACTTGGACTAGAAGAGGTATTTGTAAAGGAGACTGCATAGAATCAATCCTACATGCTTCGTATATATCATGCATGAGATGCATCCTAGATTGGAAATTTTCCATTTTTTTTTTTTTTTTAATTTATTTACTTTGGCCTAAAGGCCTAAAGAGTAACAAAGCCTATTATATGGATATATGCCTCAAACTCAAGTGTACATTGAGCCTATAGTAACAACGTACCAGGGTAATAGGGTTACTTTTATACCTTAAGTTAGAAGAGATTTCTTATAAAATAGCTAGACTTCCTAGGATTAATTAATTCAATATCCTTGTTTAGTTCAACTTATTTTTTACTTATTTCAGAAAAAATAAGTTCAGATCAGATCAGAAAAAAATAAGTTCAGATCAGAACATCGTTTTATGTGCGGTTTTTTATCGCTAAATATTCTTAATTTCGTAATGAAAAAAATTGTGAAAATTACATATTAATAAACTACACATTATTAACGAATTTAACAAGATCTCACTTGATATATTTTTTTTCTTATAGATTATCGTACATTTAAGGTCAAAGTTTGGTCAAATCAGACAATCAGATCAGATCAGATGAGATCAGACCAGACCAGACCAGTAAAAATAAGGTGAACCAAACAAGGTCAAATCTACATACACCAGCTTAATTTACGAGTTTGTAAGAGGTAAAAGCCAACAAAATTTCATGGATGACAGAATTTGAAATTAAAATAACATACTAGTAAAGACAAACAATGATCACGCTCATGTGCTATTTATCTATCTCCTCTCCTTCTATATTAAACAAAAAGATTTGGAAATTCTGATAAGCTTCAATTCTGACATAGAAATTGGATGAACAGGGTGTACATACTAACATACATAACAATTAACATACACACTACTACAAGTACAAACGAAATGCAGAAGCAGGAATACTACTACAAGTACAAACGACGTTTACAAGGAGGGAGCGGAGCACCACACAGGCCAGGATTACCCGAAAATGCAGAAGCCAGAAAGCTTGTGTTGTGGGGAGGTATTCTTCCACTCAATTGATTATTTGAGACGTCAAGAACTTGCAATTTCTCCAAATTCAACACCTTCTTCGGAATACTTCCTGAAATGTTATTACCAGACATCTCTAACACTTCTAGTTCTATCAGCTTCCCTAACGATTTTGGAATGGTTCCTCCAAGTGGGTTATTAGACAGTTTCATGGATTGTATGTAAGCAATTGTCGGCTTCTTACCTATGTCTTCATCAAGGGGACCTGTGAACATATTGCTAGACACGTCGAGGTAGGAGTATGTGACTTTTCTATTAAAAATGTCTCTTAAAGAGCCAGAGAAGTTGTTTGAGTGAAGATCAAGGTTCTTGAGGGAATAACTACTTGTGAGATACTTTGGAATTGTGGAGTAAAATCTGTTATTGGATAAGTTAAGGGACTAGAAAATATATATTCCCTATCCATGATGGCAACTTCCCTGTGATTTCATTACTCGATAAATCGAGGTGAACGATGGATCCAGAGGAAGACATTGATTGTGGCAACTCCCCTTTGATCCCTGCCCCAGCTAAATTAATATTTTTCAACTCGTAATAATGAAACAACCAATCTGGTATGTTCTTTAACCCCAGTGGATTATACGATAAATCGAGGTTGCTGTCTGAGTTAAAAAATGTTGTGTTAGCAAGCTGAGGAGGTAGAGGGCCAACGAGATGATTGTTAGACAGTTGCAAAGAATTGAGTCTGAGATTGTCAAAACTTGGAGGTATACGACCAAAAAACCGGTTATTAGAGAGCAAGATATCATACAATGCAGTTAGATAGCCAATAGTTGGTGGCAACTTTCCTGTGATCTTATTGTTCTCTAACACTATTCTTTGAATCTTGGTGAGATTGCCTATGGAATAAGGTAACATACCGGTCAATTTATTGTTACCGAAATTTAAAACCTCCAATGAAAAAAGGTTAAATATGGAAGAAGGAATAGGTCCGGTGAGTCTATTATGGTCAAGGTATAGGTTTCGCAATTGGGAGAGTTTACCTACAGATCTTAGTATGACTCCAGTAATTTTGTTATGGTCAAGATGTAATTCCTGCAGCTGAGAGAGTTTAACTACAGAACTCGGTATGGTTCCAATGAGTTTGTTATAGTTGAGAAATAATGCTTGTAATTTTGAGAGGTTATTACCTATGGAATCTGATATGTTTCCGGTTATATGATTGTATGATAAATCTATGTAGGTAAGGTTTTTAAGTGTAGTAATACCGAGTGGGATCGAGCCAGAGAGATTATTTCTTGTAAGATAAATCTTTTCAAGCGAAATCAGATTAGAAATCGAAGATGGTATTGAACCTGTAAACTGGTTTCCCTCCAATTCCAAAGTCAAGAGTGACTTCAGGAGCGAAAGAGAGAGTTGGGTATGGCACCTGAGAGGCTATTGTTGCCTAGGCTGAGGTATTGTAGCTTATGAAGGTTACCAAGTGAAGAAGGGATTGAACCATTTAGTTGGTTATTGGTTAGCCCAAGACCAACTAAATGTGACAACTTCCCTAGTTCGGGAGGGGATAGGACCACTTAACCCTACTTGGTCTTTAAAGCCAAGGTATTGAAGATAGGTAAGATTGCCGAGGAAGGGGAGAGTGTACCTTCTACGCCGAAGTTGCGATCAACACCACCTTCATCGCGAAAGCTAAATAGGTAGACTTGGACTACCCTTCCATTCGCTGGATCACAGCTCACACCTTGCCACTCTACACAACAATCGGTGTTAGGAACCCAAGTATCTAGTTTACGAAAAGGTGGGAAATCATAATTGACCCCACGTTTGAAATGAAGCAATGCCTCTTCATCTATGGGATCACAGGATTCTACTACTCTTAGAGGACATGATATGCTGTTAATAACAAATATTATGAAGAAAATGTGATTAACTATGACTGTAACAGAGTTTTTCTTAAGGTTTTCCATTATTGGAGATTATTCAGTGATGCTTACTTGCTTACAATGATAAGGAAGCAGGCTTGCATCTCTTTATATAGCTACTTAGATTACGGGCTAATTAAGACTTCATCCGTCCCTCGATGATCTCATCATCTGCCAAATTTTATGAGAATTAAGAAATAAGAGTAGAAACTAGAAAGTACATAATGTACATTGAAACGAGTGAAGTGTACCAGAATTGTGTGTTGTTCACAACTAGTAAGTACTCCCTTCGTATTTTATTACTAGCTCCACTTTTCTTTTATGGCCGTATTTTATTACTTGCTCCATTTTTTTTTTGAAACTTTTAATAATATTTTACTATTTTCCTCTCCACAAGTGGTCCCATCATATCATATTTTAATATTTTTCATATTCTCTCTCTTCCTAACTTATACTCACTTTTACTTTTTTAGATTTTTTTATTCTTCAACCAACCTTATTTCTATCATATTTTTTTTACTTTTTACTATTTATCCTAAAACTCCGTGCAAAGAAAAATGGAGCAAATAATAACGTGCGGAGGGAGTATATGAAATAAGAATAAAGTATATATGCATAGGTGGGTACAAATATTTATTTAGAGGAAATATAAAACTATTTTAGGTAATTGAACGAATAAAAACAAAAGATGTTGAGGATAACTTGGTCTTTTCAGAGTGTTTAAAAATTGAAAAATAAATACTCCCTCCGTTTTTTTTTTTTTTTGCATCACTTGCAAATATACGAAGTTTTAGG
>NW_018743420.1:0-29851 GCF_001683475.1 Chenopodium quinoa | reverse complement strand
CCCCCCCCCCTTAATGAGGATTAAGGGAGGTATTTATAACCTTGGGAAACGTGCCCATCCTAGGTTTAGGTAAACCTAGGGCCGATTGGGCTTCCCTCGGAAGTTGGGCCTGGGTGGCCGGTTTCTCCATTAGGCATGGAGTATGCCACATGTCGTGGCATAACAGGTCCAAGGTGGACGAATAAGCGCGTGCCACGTGGCAAGCCCTGACAGTTCCAACTATGGGACACTTGGCAGGTCCTGATTGGCCCACGTGGCGCATTCCGATTGGTAGGAGCAAAATCCCCTAATCAAGTAGTACCCGTTATAAACAAACCCGATAATCAGAAGCAAAAACGTCTTCATTAGACTAGGCACAGGCGTGCTCTACATGGCCACGCCCGTGTCCCTTCCCCAGCTTCGACAATACATTGTAAAATGACCTTAACTTTCTTGTTTCTTATCGGAATTGGGCATATGGCCTGTCATTGGAAATCTCTTGAAACAAGCTATCACCTCCAACTTAAATCAATTGAATATTACTTCTGGATTGATAGTGCATTTGAAGTCGGCCCTTCCCCATTGCACTAGATTTCAAGTCACAATTAACACGATGTATTCTTTTCATTCAAACAATTAAAATTTCTTATCCCCTCTTTTCACTTCCTTGATTAGTACACCACAGTATATAAAAATTAAAATCATAAAATAGCCCTAAAACAAAATCTATTTTACGATTACCATGACATTAATGCGTTCTAAATGGATTAGTTTTCATTAAAATTCTAGCCAACTATATTGAATTACATAAGTCCCTTTCCATCTTGGTATTTCTCTTTTGCCTTTTGTTACGGCTGCTTGTGCCCTTTGAATAATCGTCGGACAATTAAATATTTGCACTCAATGACTGTTTTAGTTGGTATGTGTTATACTTGTTATTAATTTTGTGTTTTTGTCCATATTAAATATAGGTCATTTCAAACCAGTTGACAATCATCCCCTCAAAAATGACAAAACCAGAAACAGTAAATCTTAAATAAATATCACTAATTTAAATGACTGTGCATTTTAACAATATCACTAAGGTTGACGTCTACGGAATGATGAATTGATAAGAGCTCCAGCTCCTACTTATGGATCTTTGCAAGTTGGGGGTCGAATGAAGGAATAGTGCAATGTAAAGGATAAAGCAATTTGCAAAAATTTATGACATGTTTGTCTTGAACCAATCCTAAAATTATGACATGTTGTCTTGAATCAATCACCTATATAAAAGAGTAAGCTAGTTATTAATAAAGGACCACTTGAATTTGAATTAATTAGAAAGATCATAACATGTCATTCCAAATCATATTATATATGTTATGTGATTGCATGTGCTTTTTTTGGTCTTGATTAACAATATGTAAACATAAGATTAAACAATTAATTAAAATAAAATTTATCATATATAATCATATACACAAAGTATAATATTCATATATAACATACAATACAGTAAAATTGTATAAAATATATATAATTAAAAAAAAACTAATTAAAAATGGATATCTACATCAAAAAATATTTAGTATTTTCGAATAGATTTGCAGAATTAATCGAGATAATATTTTGTTTTAAAAGTACCCATAGAATAGTTTTTCTCCGTTTTATAAATTATTGCATCATTTGAACTTTTACGCTATTCACGCAATCTCCTTTGGCCATATTTTGTAATTTATACGTAAGGAAAACATAGTCACGTGAGTTCTATTGAGATTAATCTCAATATCTTCTTTTCAAATATCACATTGTTTTTTTATAATATTTGCTAAATTAAGATTAAAGATGTTACGGAAAAAGTAATGTATTGTCAAGCGTAAAATCACAAATGGTGCATTTAAAAGAACGGGGAAGTACATTTTATCACTGTATGATTTGAACCTTCAATGAACCTCAAAATTTCTAGGACTAATAATGTATATTAAGGATTAAGATTGATGGATTAGATCACCTAAAAGGGCTCAAGGTGAATTGATCTTGAACGACTTAAAATAAATTTTTTAGGTGGGTTTAAGGCTAATATTACCTGATTAGGGGATTTTTCCCCGCCACGTGGACCACTCACATCCGGCCACGTGTCATCCACGTGGACCAACCATAGTCCGCCACGTGTCACCTTGTGAGAGGTCCAAGGTGGACCAATCAGGCCATGACACGTGGCAGACAGATAGCCCATCAGGAAAATGGCCTTCTACAGCCCAAATTCCTAGGCAAAGCCCAGTCAGGCCTAGGTTTTACAAAAACCTAGTATTGGGCACGTTTTCCAACACACTATAAAAGGCAGATGTTTCCCTCTGAGGAACATCTATTCAGAATTAGTTCATTCACATCAACTCACAATTAGAAAAAGTCAGACACCTGACACCTCGAACTGAGCAATTTCACATTGCAGATACTCTTTTGATTTCCAAGAGAGACCTTTTACTTCCCGCACTTTACTCCTCATACACGTTCTAACTTGATCGTCGGAGGCGGAGCTCCCACCCACCGGAGTCTCCGTTGTTTTGCAAGTACAGGCGTCCGGAGGTCGGTCTTGGAATTGTAACTCTCTCGCAGGACATTAAAAAACCCTAAAACATTACCGGTGTAAACGATTTTGGGGTTATCTTTTCAGTGTCTTGAAATAGAGGGAAAACAGGTCCAATTTATATGTGAAACGACGAAAAATAGGTTGCATCGTTATATTAGACTAGTGTATCACACATTCACACCAGCAACTAGCATGCCCGTTAATTGGCCACTGGTGCAATGCGATGTTGCTGTACAAAGGACGTCTGGTGTCCGCATTTGGTTAAGTGTCTCAATTTTACCTACTTTTTAACGTGTCACGCTGATTGAGCTTATACTGGACCTTAAGTCTGTTTCAGTAAGCTAATTTAGAGTCAATTCAAGATAGTTTAGGTTGAATCTATTATGTTTATATATTAGGTTAGTTAAGTGGGGATTAGGACCATTGGATGATATTATAAGTAAATATTTCAATCGGGTTTGAGTTGATCGGTCCATCTTTTTATTCAAACCAAAATGACAAGTTTTATTTAATTAATCATTGGGTATTTTTAAGGTGTTATAATTATGTGTCTATAGTATGTGTTTGTAGGGATTGTACTCCCTTCACCCAATACATACATAGACATGAATCACATGCATGATAATTTGTCATTCTTTATTTTTTGATCATATTTAAAGCTATTTTGCACTCCCTCCATCTTCTACAAGATGTCAAAAAACATTTGGCGCCGTATGTGGGGAGAGTACTTCTGAGGTGACTTCACAAAAACCTGTACCGCCTCTAAATGAGAAACGACCTATGGCTGACGTGCAGGTCTACTCAGACCAGGATACAGATGACGACTACGAAGTCGCCACCCACTCGGCCCTTGACGGGTCCCTGAGAACACGGCGCATCTGTCCCACCGAAAGGAGGGAACGGAACACCGACCAGGCAGGGCCTAGTGAAACAGTCGCCCAGCCGGCTGGTCAGCTCCAGGTGGCCAAGAATCCACCCCAATCACTAGAAATGAGCTCATGAGCCTCATGACAAGTTTCAAAGGGGAGATTAAAGATCTTATTGATAGACGGACGGTTGTCCCTACCAAGGAACAGTCGGCCAAAAAGCCCTCACATTCTGGGAGAAAAAAAGTCGGTCAAGGATCGAGAGGCGACTCCTTACCCTAAACCAAGGGAGGGATAAAAGTCCTTGATTAAATTGGCCAGACTTCGGTTCCCTGAGCCAGGGAAGAGAAAGGCCATCCGGCATGTACAACCGGATGGTTCCAAGAAAACATATTCCGATGCTCGGATGATGTGCATTAATAACTTCAAAACGCTTGCATACTTGTTCGCGTAAAACTTCTCAATGAATATCCCTGCAAAGAAGACAAGTCTTAACTTGGAAGCCATACAGCAGGGAGAGAAGGAGGGGTTGCGCTTATATATCAGGTGCTTTAATCTGATGAAAATTCAGATACAAGGGCTGTCTGATGTGGTAGCCTACACATACTTTTTCAAAGGTCTGAAGGACGGGTTGACCTTCAAGTTCGACCTCGTCAAAAAAGAGGGTGGCTACCCTCCAAGAGGCGTTGATGGAGGCGGACGCCTATATACAGGCGACCGAACTCTGCAATGTCGGTAAACAGTCGGACTCAAGTAGGTCTGACAAAAGAGAGAGTCGGCCATCACAACCGGCTAAGAAAGAAGAAAAGAAAAGAAAACAAGTCTGGGTGGCTGAAACTTTTGAACAGCCATCCTAGAAAAAAAAAAAGAGAAGCAAAGACGTACTCCCCAATGTACGAATTCAATAAAAGACTGTCACTCCATCCTCATGGAGATTAAGGACCGGGTCTCTATTGAGAAGCCGGCTCCTATGAAAGGTTCCGCCAAAAATCGGAACAAGAACAAATACTGTCACTACCATGAGGATATTGGCCATGATACCAATGAATGTTATAGCCTCAAGCGTCTGTTGGACTGCCTGGCCGACAAAGGGGTACTCAAGTCCTATGTTATGAGGTCCAAAGTTACCCTACAAACTAACACTGTACAGCCGCCCAAAAAGAAGTATCACTCTGCTAATAGTTCGGATACTGATGAAACTCCGATCTATACAATAGCAGGCGGCTTCGCTGGAGGCGGCCCTACCATCTGGGGTAATAAAGACTACGTTAGGTGGATCGATGTTAACTCAGTTGACGAGGGACAGGCGTCCAAGGATTCCTTTCCCGAAGTCACTATTACTGAGGAAGACAAGAGCAGGGTCATGAGGCCGCATGATGATCCTGTAGTCATAGAATGCAAAGTGGCCAACTAAAGAGTTGGCCGGATCCTCATTGACACTAGGAGTTTGCCTGATCTCATCAGTCACAAATGCCTGACCAAGCTCAGGTACAAGCCCGAGAGTATGCACCAGGTCTCTCATCCCTTAGTGGGATTAGGGGGTGGTGTTGTACATCCGGTAGGTCGAATAGACTTACCTATTCGTCTGGGCAAGAAAAGGGAGGGACGTCACATGGTGGTCCGGTTCTTAGTTGTCGAAGAACTGACGGCCTACAATATAATTTTGGGCATCCCACCCTGAATGAATCCAAGGCTGTTATCATTCCGTTTCTCATGCTTCTCAAGTTCGAGAGGGATGATGGAACAGTCGGCTCCCTAAGGGGAGACCAGAAGATGGCCAGGGAGTGTTACCTCTCTGATGTCAAGCCCACTGTGGTTGCAGCCGGCCCTAGTGGAGAAACAAATGACCTTGACCAAGTCAAGGAAGCTGCGCCTGCTGCAACAGCAGCCGGCAATAGGAGAAAGGCCAACCAAATGGTGGCCAAGAAAAAAGACGGACAATAGCAATCACTGACCGGTCAAAGGCCGGATGAAACTCCGTCCCCAGCCAGCTGATGAGCACATGGACATCGCCCTAGATGACTCTCGTCCTGACTAGACTGTTAAGGTTGGGACGACTGCTTTTACTGAACTCGGTGCAGACTTGCACCACTTGTTAAAAGAATTCAAAGACATCTTTGCCTTTAAGGTGGACGAGATGCCAGCATCAGCCCGGACCTAGCCGTCCGCAAGCTTGCTATGGATCCCAAAAAGAAGCCAGTAAGGCAAAAGAAAAGGAACCATGGCGAAGAAAGAAGCCAGGCGGTAGCCACCGAGGTGAAAAAATTGTTAGATGCTAAGTTCATTCGGTAATGCTACTTCCCTGATTAGGTTGCCAATGTTGTCCTTGTAAAGAAGCCGAATGGAACCTGGCGCATGTGTGTAGATTACACAGACTTGAACAAGGCATGTCCAAAAGATAACTATCGTCTCCCAAAGATCGACAGTCTAGTCGACTTTACAGCCGACCATGCCTTGATGAGCTTCATGGAGAGCCAAGCTGCAAGGTACTTCTGGCCTACCCTAGAAGCAGACGCCATGGAGATGGTTAAAAAATGTGACAAGTGTCGAAGGTTTGACAAGCTTATCCATCGTCTAACCACTGACCTGACGGCTATCCATATCCCAGTACCATTCTCCAAATGGGGCATGGACATTTTGGGTCCCTATACGCCTGCTAAAGGCGAACGGAGATATATTTTGGTAGCAGTCGACTACTTCACCAAGTGGCTAGAAACGAAGGCAGTCAAAGGCATAAAAACAAAAGATGTCATCTTCTTCATTTGGAGAAATGTCATCACTCGGTATGGGGTACCTATGTCTATGGTTTTTTACAATGGACCTCAATTTGAGACACCTGCTCTCAAGATGCCTGCTCTCAAGAACGGGTTGGGGGATCAAGGAATCTCTCGTTGTTTTGCATCAGTCGGCCGCCCCCAAGCAAACGACCAGGTTGAAGCCTTCAACAAGTTAATCTCTGATGGCATCAAGAAGAAAATTGAAAAAGCTAGCGGCCTATAGGCTGACAAGCTACCGCATGTTCTGTGGGCCATCCGGACGACTAAAAAAGGGGCGACTGGTGAAACTCCATTTCTCATGGTTTATGGGGCAGAGGCTGTTCTGCCTATTGAGCACTATGAGCCGACTCTTCGAGTCATGCTTTATGACAAAGAGGCCAACTGGGAAGCGATGCGTCTAGCATTGGATTCGCTTCCAGAATGCAGGGGCAATGTAGCCTTGCTCCATGAGATCTACCGTCTAAGAATGATGAGAGCTTACGATAAAAGAGTGCACAAGCGGCCCCTAAAAGTAGGGGACCTTGTGTTACGATAAATGGAAGCAGTCGGTAGGGCCAACGAACAGGGAAAGCTGAATCCTAACTATGATGGCCCCTACCAAATCTATGAAGAAGTTAGAGGGGCACCTACCGCCTGGAAACACCAGACAGCAGGCAGCTAGCCAGAACTTGGAACGTAGACAACTTGAAAAACTACTACTTCTGATATTTGTAAATTATTTGTAAGCATATCAATTGAATGGACGGAGGCGAAGAACAATAAATTTGTACGGAAATTCAAACCCTAGTTTGACGGAAATCGAAGAAAAATTGAATGGACGGAGGCGAAGAACAATAAATTTGTACAACAATTTGTTCTGAAATGCAAAGGTAACTTACACTCCAAGAATTTCGAAGAATTGAATTTGTTTTATGCGATGTTGATGCGATTTTTTGCTGCAATTTTGATGTGATTTTGCTGTGTTTTATGCGATTTTTTCTCAAAATTTTCCCTAATTTTTGCGATTTGTATGCTGCGATTTTGATGCGTTTATTTCTCAATTTTTTGCTGCGATTTATGTTAGAGTTTTACTGATTTGTTCGATTTTTGTGATTAACTATTTTCATTTCTATTTCATTCGATTATGTGAAATTCATATGAATATTCATGCGATTTTTTTAGCGAATTTGATCGTCAAAAAAAAAATTTGGTAGAATGGCTGAAGAAACAGAGTTGCCTAATTCAATTGTGTTAGTGAGATCATGGAGGACTGCTTTTTTGACTTTAAGGGATTAAACTCAAACTCAATCTCAAATTCATTCTACTAACACTTTGATTAGTGTTCTTCCCGTGCTCGACGAACTCGTATTCGCTCACTTGAACTTATTTGTTGTTGTTGCTCCTTTGCTTCCACCTAATGAGGTATTGCATTGTTGTATTATGGCTTATTCATTCTCTTATCTTCGTGTTGGATGTTGATCAGGATTGTTTTATTTCATTCTTTTATTCAATTTCAATCATTTTTATTTTTTCATTATTGTTGCTTTTGATCGAATTTCAGCTTTAGTTTCTATGTTCTATTGTTTTGAGTGTTGATTATTTTATTTTTTTTTTGGAATTTTGATTTTGTTGTTTTTTTTTTCAATTTCAGGTTTATCAGTTCATCTAATTTTGAATGAATTTTGGATCCGAAAGCTGAGCTTATGTGACCTTCTTCGTCATTAGTTATTCAATCATGTTTATTTCTTATAATTAATTTTACTGATTTAATGTCTGATCTTCATTTCATAATTTTTGAGCTATAATTGATCATGTTCTAAATAATTGTTCCCTTGTTCTAAGCTATTATGCTAATGTTCTAAACTTTAATTAAATTAATTAGAACTTGTCTCTTGATTAGTGGATTAATGACAGTTTAATCTCTGGTGAATGTGAAAGATACGTTACCATATTCTTAATCCAGAATGTTATCATGCTATTCTTAACCCGGAAATTCAGGCAGGCTTGTCCTGATTCTGTTGATCATCAAAATCGATGTCAATAATTTTCATGAATTAGGATGCAAGAATAGCACCTATGAAAGCTCTTCCTCCTTTGGTTTGTGTATGTATATCAGTATATATGACTCCTATTCTAGCTATTTTGTAGAAGATTGCACATCTGCATGTACTTACTTAATATTTGCACTACAAACATGGCTATGGCAGATGTGAGTCTAATTCCATTTGATTAAATTACTTAGCTTGTTTTATCCATTTCCTTCATTTTCTTATTTTATATTTTGTCTTTGGAACACATTTAGGCCGTATAAAATGTCTTATGGTCTATCTTAGCTTTATGGTCTATCATTGGATCTTTTCTAGTTCATCATATTGTACTCTAGATTACATAAATTTTTTCAAGTAAAGCATAAGCCCTAATAATGCTGGAGAGATATAAATATAGAATATATAGATGAGTCGGGGATATGATTTACAAAAAAAAATTACTTTTGATACATTAACCTACTAGCTCAAAGGGTAGAGCTTAGTGCAAATGCACAAAAAATGTGGGTTCGAATCCTACGTAGTTTGATTTTTGTGTAATGTGGAGACGAGAGTTTTGTATAAGAGTTTAGTTGTAGCATAGTTCCATAGTAATTAATCATTTAAAGCCAATTATTTGTTTATATAACTTAGATTATTCTATAGAATTTAGTCATTCAACTTTAAAAGATAAGATTTTACATCATATAAAACCACATATATTTTTCTTATCTATGTTCTAAATTATTTCTGTCTATTTTGTAAAATTTTCCCGTGTTCAAATTTTTTTCTGTGTATGTTCTAAATGTTTTCGTATGTTCTAAACTTTTTTTGCCTATGTTCTAAATTTTTTCTCTCATGTTCTAAACTATCTTTCCTATGTTCTAAATTTTTTTGCCTATGTTCTAAAATTTTCTCTCATGTTCTAAACTTTCCTATGTTCTAAACCTTTTCTTATGTTCTAAATTTTTTTTCCTATGTTCTAAAATTTTCTGTCATGTTCTAAATTATCTTTCCTATGTTCTAAGCCTTTTAATTTCTTATGTTCTAAATTTTTCCCATGTTCAAAAACTTTTCCTATATTTAAACTTTTTCCTATGTTCTAAATATTTTTCTACTTATGTTCTAATTTTTTCCAATATTTTCTAAATTTTTTAACCTATGTTTTAATTTTTAATGCGCTCTAAACTTTTATTCGTGCTCTAAGTTTTTTCTTATGTTCTAATTTTTTTTCTCTATGCTCTAAAATTATTTCCTATGTTCTACATTATTACATTTGTTCTAAATTAGGCTATAAGGAGAAATAATTAGGTTTATTTTTTTTAAGTTTTTTAGTTATTTATAAAGATAACCTATGATGGAATCGAACCTACATCTTCTATGCATTTGCATAGTGCTTTACCACTTGAGCTAATAGGTTTTAGCCGTATGTTATTGATCACCACTCCCCCTTAGAAGCAGCGAAAAACAATCACATGTAGAAACTCAAATGCCCCCATTACTATGCCTGGCTACATGCCTCCCTTAGTATAATGCTGTTTCAGTAAGCTAGTTTAGAGTCAATTCAAGATAGTTTAGGTTGAATCTATTATGTTTATATATTAGGTTAGTTAAGTGGGGATTAGGACCATTGGATGATATTATAAGTAAATATTTCAATCGGGTTTGAGTTGATCGGTCCATCTTTTAATTCAAACCAAAATGACAAGTTTTATTTAATTAATCATTGGGTATTTTTAAGGTGTTATAATTATGTGTCTATAGTATGTGTTTGTAGGGATTGTACTCCCTTCACCCAATACATACATAGACATGAATCACATGCATGATAATTTGTCATTCTTTATTTTTTGATCATATTTAAAGCTATTTTGCACTCCCTCCATCTTCTACAAGATGTCAAAAAACATTTGGCGCCGTATGTGGGGAGAGTACTTCTGAGGTGACTTCACAAAAACCTGTACCGCCTCTAAATGAGAAACGACCTATGGCTGACGTGCAGGTCTACTCAGACCAGGATACAGATGACGACTACGAAGTCGCCACCCACTCGGCCCTTGACGGGTCCCTGAGAACACGGCGCATCTGTCCCACCGAAAGGAGGGAACGGAACACCGACCAGGCAGGGCCTAGTGAAACAGTCGCCCAGCCGGCTGGTCAGCTCCAGGTGGCCAAGAATCCACCCCAATCACTAGAAATGAGCTCATGAGCCTCATGACAAGTTTCAAAGGGAGATTAAAGATCTTATTGATAGACGGACGGTTGTCCCTACCAAGGAACAGTCGGCCAAAAAGCCCTCACATTCTGGGAGAAAAAAGTTGGTCAAGGATCGAGAGGCGACTCCTTACCCTAAACCAAGGGAGGGATAAAAGTCCTTGATTAAATTGGCCAGACTTCGGTTCCCTGAGCCAGGGAAGAGAAAGGCCATCCGGCATGTACAACCGGATGGTTCCAAGAAAACATATTCCGATGCTCGGATGATGTGCATTAATAACTTCAAAACGCTTGCATACTTGTTCACGTAAAACTTCTCAATGAATATCCCTGCAAAGAAGACAAGTCTTGACTTGGAAGCCATACAGCAGGGAGAGAAGGAGGGGTTGCGCTTATATATCAGGTGCTTTAATCTGATGAAAATTCAGATACAAGGGCTGTCTGATGTGGTAGCCTACACATACTTTTTCAAAGGTCTGAAGGACGGGTTGGCCTTCAAGTTCGACCTCGTCAAAAAGAGGGTGGCTACCCTCCAAGAGGCGTTGATGGAGGCGGGCGCCTATATACAGGCGACCGAACTCTGCAATGTCGGTAAACAGTCGGACTCAAGTAGGTCTGACAAAAGAGAGAGTCGGCCATCACAACCGGCTAAGAAAGAAGAAAAGAAAAGAAAACAAGTCTGGGTGGCTGAAACTTTTGAACAGCCATCCTAGAAAAAAAAAAGAGAAGCAAAGACGTACTCCCCAATGTACGAATTCAATAAAGACTGTCACTCCATCCTCATGGAGATTAAGGACCGGGTCTCTATTGAGAAGCCGACTCCTATGAAAGGTTCCGCCAAAAATCGGAACAAGAACAAATACTGTCACTACCATGAGGATATTGGCCATGATACCAATGAATGTTATAGCCTCAAGCGTCTGTTGGACTGCCTGGCCGACAAAGGGGTACTCAAGTCCTATGTTATGAGGTCCAAAGTTACCCTACAAACTAACACTGGACAGCCGCCCAAAAAGAAGTATCACTCTGCTAATAGTTCGGATACTGATGAAACTCCGATCTATACAATAGCAGGCGGCTTCGCTGGAGGCGGCCCTACCATCTGGGGTAATAAAGACTACGTTAGGTGGCTCGATGTTAACTCAGTTGACGAGGGACAGGCGTCCAAGGATTCCTTTCCCGAAGTCACTATTACTGAGGAAGACAAGAACAGGGTCATGAGGCCGCATGATGATCCTGTAGTCATAGAATGCAAAGTGGCCAACTAAAGAGTTGGCCGGATCCTCATTGACACTAGGAGTTTGCCTGATCTCATCAGTCACAAATGCCTGACCAAGCTCAGGTACAAGCCCGAGAGTATGCACCAGGTCTCTCATCCCTTAGTGGGATTAGGGGGTGGTGTTGTACATCCGGTAGGTCGAATAGACTTACCTATTCGTCTGGGCAAGAAAAGGGAGGGACGTCACATGGTGGTCCGGTTCTTAGTTGTCGAAGAACTGACGGCCTACAATATAATTTTGGGCATCCCACCCTGAATGAATCCAAGGCTGTTATCATTCCGTTTCTCATGCTTCTCAAGTTCGAGAGGGATGATGGAACAGTCGGCTCCCTAAGGGGAGACCAGAAGATGGCCAGGGAGTGTTACCTCTCTGATGTCAAGCCCACTGTGGTTGCAGCCGGCCCTAGTGGAGAAACAAATGACCTTGACCAAGTCAAGGAAGCTGCGCCTGCTGCAACAGCAGCCGGCAATAGAAGAAAGGCCAACCAAATGGTGGCCAAGAAAAAAGACGGACAATAGCAATCACTGACCGGTCAAAGGCCGGATGAACTCCGTCCCCAGCCAGCTGATGAGCACATGGACATCGCCCTAGATGACTCTCGTCCTGACTAGACTGTTAAGGTTGGGACGACTGCTTTTACTGAACTCGGTGCAGACTTGCACCACTTGTTAAAAGAATTCAAAGACATCTTTGCCTTTAAGGTGGACGAGATGCCAGGCATCAGCCCGGACCTAGCCGTCCACAAGCTTGCTATGGATCCCAAAAAAGAAGCCAGTAAGGCAAAAGAAAAGGAACCATGGCGAAGAAAGAAGCCAGGCGGTAGCCACCGAGGTGAAAAAATTGTTAGATGCTAAGTTCATTCGGTAATGCTACTTCCCTGATTAGGTTGCCAATGTTGTCCTTGTAAAGAAGCCGAATGGAACCTGGCGCATGTGTGTAGATTACACAGACTTGAACAAGGCATGTCCAAAAGATAGCTATCGTCTCCCAAAGATCGACAGTCTAGTCGACTTTACAGCCGACCATGCCTTGATGAGCTTCATGGAGAGCCAAGCTGCAAGGTACTTCTGGCCTACCCTAGAAGCAGACGCCATGGAGATGGTTAAAAAATGTGACAAGTGTCAAAGGTTTGACAAGCTTATCCATCGTCTAACCACTGACCTGACGGCTATCCATATCCCAGTACCATTCTCCAAATGGGGCATGGACATTTTGGGTCCCTATACGCCTGCTAAAGGCGAACGGAGATATATTTTGGTAGCAGTCGACTACTTCACCAAGTGGCTAGAAACGAAGGCAGTCAAAGGCATAAAAACAAAAGATGTCATCTTCTTCATTTGGAGAAATGTCATCACTCGGTATGGGGTACCTATGTCTATGGTTTTTTGACAATGGACCTCAATTTGAGACACCTGCTCTCAAGACGCCTGCTCTCAACAACGGGTTGGGGGATCAAGGAATCTCTCGTTGTTTTGCATCAGTCGGCCGCCCCCAAGCAAACGACCAGGTTGAAGCCTTCAACAAGTTAATCTCTGATGGCATCAAGAAGAAAATTGAAAAAGCTAGCGGCCTATAGGCTGACAAGCTACCGCATGTTCTGTGGGCCATCCAGACGACTGAAAAAGGGGCGACTGGTGAAACTCCATTTCTCATGGTTTATGGGGCAGAGGCTGTTCTGCCTATTGAGCACTATGAGCCGACTCTTCGAGTCATGCTTTATGACAAAGAGGCCAACTGGGAAGCGATGCGTTTAGCATTGGATTCGCTTCCAAAATGCAGGGGCAATGTAGCCTTGCTCCATGAGATCTACCGTCTAAGAATGATGAGAGCTTACGATAAAAGAGTGCACAAGCGGCCCCTAAAAGTAGGGGACCTTGTGTTACGATAAATGGAAGCAGTCGGTATGGCCAACGAATAGGGAAAGCTGAATCCTAACTATGATGGCCCCTACCAAATCTATGAAGAAGTTAGAGGGGCACCTACCGCCTGGAAACACCAGACAGCAGGCAGCTAGCCAGAACTTGGAACGTAGACAACTTGAAAAACTACTACTTCTGATATTTGTAAATTATTTGTAAGCATATCAATTAAATTTGCAATCGATTTTTTAGTTTTTTGCAAGTATCCTCAATGGGGCAAGCCGCCTGTACACAGTCGGCCTTATTTCTTTTAATTGCCAACTCGCATGAGTAAACATGATTAAGTCTAGACTTAATCAAACTGTTCTCTGAACTTATTGAAGTCACGGGCCGGATGATCAACCTAAGGCCCATGGCCGGATGACCCTAATAAAATTAAACTAATACATCTGTCCCAAAAAAGAGCAGGCGTCTGGCGACATCCATCCGGGTGAATTCGCCGTAGAGAGCATTTCCCATTTCGGTGGCACATTTCTCTATAAACCTAAAACAAACGGCCCTACCGAGTGTCTCCAAGACAACCTCGCAATCGTTTGCCCTGAGTAAAAGATAAACGTACCGCTATACTACAAACACACAATAGACAATAAAATCTAAGTCATAAACCGCCTGTTATTGCTTGGGACAATACAGTCGGCATAATTTAAGTAAATAGCTAAGCAAAACTTGGCGAATAAAGAGACACCATGCGGCCAAAGCCGCCTATTTTCTCTACTCACTCAAACAAAAGTGACAGAGATTGATTAATCCAAAGGGTTAACTCATAGTCACTGGCAACCTTGGAATGGAACCTAAATGGTGCGAATCAAACCGCCTGTTTTTTGGCAAATAGACGGTATTCGGCCACTATTCCTTCTAAAGGTTATCAAACAGTAACTGCTTGTACACCTGTAGACGACTACTAGGCGGAATATTCCAAGTGCCGCCTGTTTCCATATGAGAAACGATCAATGGCTTAAAAATTGTAAACGGGAAAATAATGTGTGGCCACGGCCGATTGATTCTTCTGTTTACTCAAGTTCTAATGACGGAGACAAATTAACCCCTCAAAAGGTTAACTCATAGTCGACCTACAATGGAATCTAAAAGGTACGAATGAAGCTGCCTGTCCTTGTAAAAAACATGTGCCATTCAGCCACTATTCCTATTCAGGTTAGCAACACCGTGAAAGCTACTTTGATTAAAAACATCCAGATTGGCGCCTATTTTGCACCAAGCAGACGGACCATTGATGACCAATAAAATAAACTAAGTACAAACTTAGTATAATGCTGTTTACTATAAGGCCGAGAGCCAAGTTACGATAGGTGTTCACCTGTACAATGGCCGACTAACCGCCTGGTTTGGGGCAATCACCATAGTGATTGATTGACCTAGAATTAATAATACTCTTTAAAGTATCAAAAATTCCATGTCAATCAATTCACCTTTGAAAACCAGGCGCCAGTTGCCCAGGGGCAAGATCAGTCGGTATATAAAGCATTCATGAAAACAAGAAGCTACATACACATAGCAAAATTCATGAGAAGCAAAAAATTTCAAACGCTTCAAAACATGGAAAAACCGGCAAAAACAGCCGGATGTTTAAAAATTAACAGTCGGCCAGTTGACCGACATAAATGTTGAAAATTAAAAATTATCAATAAACCCCGACCCCTTGGTCGGGTAATGATACAAAACAAGCGGCACACAGGCCAAGGAAAGTTGACATAAAAAGATGAGAGTTCAAGCAGTTGGAGGGCGTTCAGTATCGACAGCCGCCTGGTTTGGTTCCTCAATCGGCGCCTGTTCTTTTTCACCATCCGCCTCCTCCTGCGCCGGCTCCTCCTCCTCCTTGTCATTCTCTTCTTGGTTCGACTCCTCGGAGGTGGAGTCGGACGCCTCATCCTCCGCATCCTCGTCGCCGTCTGCCTGCTCCATGATCTTCTTGTTGTATTGATTAGAACAGACGGCGCATTGGCTCTCCCATTTTTCATAGCCGGATTCAGGGAAGAGGGCCGCCCAGGTCATCTTCATAATAGCGTTGCAGTCGTCCATCATGTCCTGAACAAGGGCCATCTTCTCTTCGCTAGCTTGCTCGTAAGCTTTTGGGTGAGGTCAGCCTCTTGACTCTGTAGGCGGCCTTTATTTACCTGCTTGCGGAGTCCCTCGGCTTCCTTGTCCGCCTCCTTTAGAGGCTCCATCTTAGCTTTGAGGTCCTTAATAGACTACTCCAGCTCCAAGATCTTCTTCCTGGCCGCCTCTAAGTCCTTTTTGACCTGCAAAGTGGCTGACGCCTAGTAATACAATATGTCAGTGGTCAGAATCTCGTTTCGAGCTATCTGGAACATAACTTTATCAGAATCAGAGGCGGCCATGGCCTTCGCAGCTTTTACCTCTTTGTTGTAGGAGATAGGTTTGCGGAGACCATACACTCGCAGCATAGACTGTAGTCGGGAAAAAGCAGTCGTCAGTCACAGGCGACCAAGCAAATGCTTAAATAAAAAAGAGAACTTTTTACTAAGTATAACTCGGCAAGGAGAGCCAGGATGGCTTCAAGGTTTAGGGTGCCGACTCCCTTAACAGACTTCCTGTCCTCAACAGGGATGACCTTCAACATGGACTTGGCCATCTGAACCAGGTCCGGCTCTTCAAGGGCATCTGCAAGTAGACCTTGATTAATACGCGGCATAAAAATAGAAAACAAGCCGCCTGATTTCAGAGGAGGTGGTTGCTTGATGAAAGTTGGAAAATTTGAAGAGTTATACCTCTCGCCACCTCCTTTTCTCTAGGGGGTCGGCTGATCCCAGGGGTAGCCGGAGTCCTTGCCCCGCTTTGGGGAGTCCTTCCTGACCATTCAGCCGCCTGTCTCCTAGCTTTTCCAGGAGTCGGCACATCCCCGGCCGTCTGCTTCCTGACCTTGGGGTCCGGCTGGGATGAGGAGAAAGGTCTGACCACGTTACCCTGCAACACAAGTCATTTAGCCACGAAGAGGCGACAGACATAAAGAGGTTGTGTTAAATGAAGAGAAACTCACCCTAGGCACCTGTTTGGCAAGCGACTCCTCAATGAACGCTTGCATAGAATGGCCGCGCGGATTTGGGCGGCTACTTTCTTGGAGGCCGAGATCTTGTCCATAGCTTTATCTGCAAAAGATGAATCAAATGGTTACACAAAATCAGCCAAGTCTAACAAGACACTCTAAACAGGCGGTCTACTACCTCTCGACATCTCCTCGCTAAGGCCGTAGGCGGCCAGATATGTCCCATCGTATAACCAGTTATACTTTGGAATGTAATTTTGAGGGATGAACTCCCTCACCCTAGTCTCGGGGTTCGCTTGTATAATTACTTTGAAGAGCCCTCGGTCTAGGATCTCTTCCTTGGCTCTTCGAGGAACCAGGCTGCAGGTCAGAGCTGCCAGTCAAGTACGGTGGATCCCTATTCCACCTGTTGTACTTTCTGTTCTTGACCTTATCAGGGCAGGAGACTATGTAGAAGTTGTTCCTCCAATCCTTCCATTTGTTCTCCTTCCTCATGGTCATCATGTAGCCCTTGTGGCTAGACAAACTGTACCAGCCGGTCCCGCTTGTTTTTGGGGTTCGGCTGAGATAGTTCATATGAGCAAATGCTTTGAAGCTTGGATCCACCTCATACATCTCACAGTCGGTAACATAGCCTAAGATGTTGAACCATGAGTTTGGGGCCAGTTTCCAGATACCCAACTGGTACCCATCCAAAATCCTCTTAACAGCTGGATGTAGAGGAAACCTTAAACCAGCTTTAATAGCCGCCTCTTAGCAGCCAAAACACTCGTCCCCGTAGCTGGACTTCTCTGGCCAGACTACCGTATCCTCGGCATCCGACACCGTAAGAATGTAACCATGACCCATCACATGGTCAGCCCTAAAACTCCCAATCTTTTCAGACATGGCCTTGCGCTTGCCTTAAGGAACATGGAAAAATTAGGGGGTATACATTTCTCTATGGGTAGCAGCTGACTATGCCCATTTCTCTCCTTTCTCCACCTCATGGCTTTCTTTCGCAATATGTAGCTGAGAGTGCCTCTCCTCTAAGTCGCCAGAATGCCGACTCGAGGTGCTAGGCTCAGAGTCATCGCTTGAGCTCTCGGGCAAAGCAGCCGCCTGCCCAGATAGATCAATTATAGGAGGGTCATTCTGTACCTCCTCTGATTTTGCTAAATAGAATCACTTGGGGTGCTAGGGACGCCTGGTGGCACGTCCGAGATCTCGCTAATGGGCACATAAAGTGAGGAGTCGTCTGAGTTTATCACTCTTGTAGATCTTTTTGTTCTGCCATGGTGTCCTGCACAGACACATAGACAGTCGGACTCTGGGCAGTTCGCAAAGGGTGGTCCAGCAAGGGGCAGCCGGCACTCCTAGTTCTAGATTCAGCCATCCCCGGTGACCGGCTGATCACTAACCTACGTCGTGCCGCGTGCTTTTGGGCTACCATTTTTGGAAAAAAAAAAAGGCAAAGAGAAAAGTACAAGAGAATAAGCGTTTACCTTTGAGAAGAAGTCTAAACTTTTGAAAAACTTGGCGGCTGAGGAAGCAGGCGGTCTAAGAACAGGCGGTCTGTATACAAGCGGCAGCCGTCTAAAGTGTTAGAGCAAGCGTCCAAAGTTCTGTCTGAAAAGTTTCTAGAATGTCCAAATGATTTGGACACCCCTTATTTATAGGTGGTGAATTCCAAGAGACAGTAAAAAAAAAAACAAAAAAACGGTGATAACAGTTAGCCAATCATGGTGTGACATCTGTCACAGACGCCACGTGAAATGCCATGTCATCCCTGTGAGGGGAAAATGATTAGGGGATTTTTCCCCGCAACGTGGACTACTCACATCCTTCCACATGTTATCCAAGTGGACCAACCAGAGTCCGCCACGTGTCACCTTGTGAAAGGTCCAAGGTGGACCAATCAGGCCACGACACGTGGCAGACAGATAGCCCATCAGAAAAATGGCCTTCTACGGCCCAAATTCCTAGGCAAAGCCTAGTCAGGCCTAGGTTTACTAAAACCTAGTACTGGGCACGTTTTTCAACACACTATAAAAGGGAGATGTTTCCCTCTTAGGAACATCTATTCAGAAATAGTTAATTCACATCAACTCACAATTAGAGAAAGTCAGACACCTGACACCTCGAACTGAGCAATTTCACATTGCAGATACTCCCTTGATTTCCAAGAGAGACCTTTTACTTTTCGCACTTTACTCCCCATACATGTTTTAACTTGATCGTCGGAGGCAGAGCTCCCACCCACCAGAGTCTCTGTTGTTTTGCAGGTACAGGCGTCCAAAGGTCAGTCTTGGAATTGTAACTCTCCCAAAGAATATCAAAAAACCCCGAAACATTACCGGTGTAAACGATTTTGGGTTTATCTTTTCAGTGTCTTGAAATAGAGGGAAAACATGTCCAATTTATATGTGAAAAAAACGAAAAATAGGTTGCATCATTAAGTTAGACTAGTGTATCACACATTCACACCAGCAACCAGCATCCTACGTTGATTGGCCAATGGTGCAATGCGATGTTGCTGTACAAAGGCTGGCTGGTGTCCGCATTAGGTTAGGTGTCTCAATTTTATATACTTTTTAACGTGTCACGCTGATTGAGCTTATACTGGACCTTAAGTTTGTTTATGTAAGCTAATTTAGAGTCAATTCAAAAATTAAAGCATGATTATGAAGGATGAAAAACTTACGCTTCAGTTGAGTAGAAATTGTCTCACCAAGGTGACGAGCTGAGACATTGCAGGATATAAGAATAAGAACAGCAAAAATGATGCTAAGAACAAATACCTTTAAAGAGGCCATTGTTTAAGTACAAACAATTAAAGTTTGTTTTTTCGGTGGTTTTTGGTTGTGCTAATGACGAGCTTCTATTTATAGGCAGTTTCAAGGAGCACTAACTAATGGACAATTGCAATACCTACTACTCCCGGCCCTCCAATTTATTTTTAAAAGTATTGTACTTTAACTGGTACATAAGTCATGGAAAAATTAAATAATCGACTTGATGATAAGAAAAATGTAAGAAGGTCGTTGGGGTTTAAAAATATTATAAGAAAATATAGCGAGTACGTTAATATTTTATCGAGAAGTGACTGATGTGAGAGGGAAATAATATTTTTGTAAAAAAAAGTAGTACTTTCTTTGTATTTTATTATTTGCTCCATTTGTCATGCGTACGTATGCCGATGCAAATTTATGATCAGTAATATCTTTATTATCAACGAGTAGAAAGTATACGATTGAAAACTAATAAGCTATTCACTGATACGATTCCACCATGTACTCACAAGATCACAATATTTTTTCTTATGTATTACGTATGAATCACAAACATTAGTCAAAGTGATCAAATAAATAATGCAAAAAATTACAAATGATGCAATAATAAAATACAGAAGGAGTATGTTTGAGTGGGACTTTGAGTGGCGAGTAAATTGATATTTAAATGGACTAAGTTGTCAAAAAAGAAAGTATTCGATATAATTAAAATTAAACAGTACAAACAGTTTCAAAAGAAAAGTATAATATTTAATTAAAAAAGGGAGAAGTACGTAATAATAAGGAGAGGAGGTGATACCTAATGACCCCACTTCTCTCTTTTCTCTCTTCTCTCTTCTCCCTCCTGTCTCTATTAGGGTTTAATTTTCTTACTCATTTAGGTTGAAAATAAACTAATTTCTTCGAAAATTAGATTATTTCCAACCGTTTTTCTTTAATTTAATTTAGTTTTTTGCTATTAATATTTTTGTTTTGCTTTGTTCTCTTCATTTGTGATAGTCTATCCTATTGTTTTTTTTCAATTTTTCCCATTCTTTTGGGATTTTGATTATCATCTATGGATGAGAATTTATTGTTAGGGTTCTAATAATAATTGAATAGGTGATTTTGATTCATATGGGTTCAAGGTTTGTCATCAACTATACGATCAAAACATCAGTGCACATTGCAAAAGTCTCTAATTGGAAAGATGCGAAAACATTGAAAATCACTGCTCGCGTCAAACTTTAGGCGATAGAGTGTAAGCAATGCCAAATACGCAAAATAGTTATAATTTTGATGGTAAAAGTTATGTTATTTTCTTTAAATCTGTGGCTTACAAAACTTTATTATTATTATAGATATTGTATGGCTATTTACTAATGATAAATTTTTTCGTATAAAAAAAAAGAAAAAAGGTGGTGAATTTATTTTAAAGTTAGGCCCCAACCCCAAACCTCAAACCAGGGCCCGTTGGCCCTTCGAACCACAACTCAAAAAGTGGTTATGAGACGATTGAGACCTCATTGTTACTCCCTCCGTGTAAGTTATTATGGGACAGATGGAATATGGTTTCTAACAAATTTTGCCTATTAAAAAAAATACAAAGTACACAAACATCAGTTGTTTTGTGTATCTTTCACAACAAGCAACCCTATTTTACCATTATTGAAAGTTAGCAAAGCAGATCAAACTGGTGATAGTACTTATTGTCCGTTCAACAGCTAATGTAGTGTTGTTATACTCCCTTTGTCCACTTTTATTTTTTTTTTTTTTTTGCACCAATTTTATTTTTAGTCCATCCTTTTATATTTGCAGCCGTAGGTGGTGAAGAGCCGACATCGAGGTGCCAAACGTCATGCATGCTTGTAATTATAATAATTTAGATGAAACTCGTGTGATGCACAATTTTTTATATAATATGTATAGTTTTTTTAATCTCTTAATTCCATATGATTTTTGCAAACATAAAGTTATTAATAAAATCTCTATTGAACATTATTTTTTTTTTTGTAAGTTATTTAAAAATTTATAAAAGTATTTTGTCTTTTTTTTATACACATAAAAATATGTTGTCTATTCTTGTGAAATTAAGTATTTTTATTTTGTAAGTATTTCAAAAAAGACAAAATTCAATGTTTTTAAATAAATTACGATGATATTTTACAGTGATTTTCATTTGAGTTATGTGTGCGGCTGGCCACACAATGTGGCTGCTTGTAGAAGAAAACCAAAGTAATTCCTAACGTTGACCGAGTAACTCCTATAATATTAACTAAGTAACCGTTATAATACCAAGGAGTAACCCATATAACATAGATGAAGTAACCATTGTAACACTGAATGAGTAACCCTTATAACACTAGCGAAGTAACACTTACGATGGTTGGCCACACCGTATGGCCGACCACATATGAAAGTTTGTGGATTTCATTCCTAAGTATTTAAGTAGATAAAATCTTTAAAATCACGCATAATTTTCTATTTATTTAATTTAATCCCCTCAAATTATCTTTTATAGTTTTTTTATATTTAAATGACACTTAATTTAATTCCTTATTTTTGCTAATGTTGCAGTTGAATTTTCTATTTTAAAAAAAATTGCAAATCTGTTTTTTCATTGGCTAAAATCTACTATTTTTCTATGTGGCACTCAGCCATTCCTTTAACTCGTACCGATGAGAATATGACTCCACGAGAAATGGAACAAAAGGCGGCTGAATTGGCCTATGCTTGCATATTCGTCCATAGGTCAAATCGGATATGTAGTTATTGGAACCTTGCGGATCGGATCATCCATGTGATTGTCACCACATCATATACCTAATATATAAAGCTAAACTTTTAGTCAGACAACGAGACAACACTTGGCGTTTCAACTATTCGCCAAGTGTCATGCCACGTAGACAACATATAAGATATTTAGTAGAATTTAGAGTTTTTAGGATAAGAAAGTTATTTAGAGTTTTTTTTTCTTATAGGACTTCTAATTTTCCAAATGAATAAAATATATTGTAACTTTCAAAAATTATCTCATAAATATGTTATTTTTATATCATAAAATTTGTATTAAAATGTTGTATAAAACAAGATTTATTTATGATATATTTAAATCAAATAAAACGAGACATCAAAAAAAGATAATTTTATGATATTATTTAAATCAACTAAAAATGAAAACCTCACAATTGAATGGTTATATATATTTTTATGGTACAAATATTATTATTAAGTGAGGATCATTAATTCATGCGTAGTATTTTGAAAAAAAATATAAATACCCTCTTACTAATACCTTTGATAATTATGCAGTAGTATGACGTGTATGGTGTCATGTAAGCAAAATATAAATAGATTTTTTAGGAAAGAAAAAATTATTTTATAGTTTTATTTTAAATAAAATTCCGACATTTCATATGTATAAAATAAATTATACCAGTAATAAAAAATAATTTTAATGAACATCTTCCAACTTTTATATGTGATTGGCCACACTGCGTGGCTAGCCATTATGGGAGTTACTCGGTCAGTGTTACAAGGGTTATATGGTCAGTGTTACAGGCGTTATTTGGTCAGAATTATAGGGGTTATTTTTTTTATTTACATGCAGATACATGCTGTGGCTAGCCGCACACAAAACTCAGTATTTTACAAAGCATTATTTTACATCATCAATTTGTTTTAAAAAGTAATCCAAAACAAGATATATTTTAATCGATTAATATAAAAAAAATTCACATTCTAATATGATTATTATATTGTACATCGTAATTTGTAATATCCCAAAACTAATAACAACTTTTAGGAGCGACAATACTTTTTACAAATACAATTTTTGAGTGATCATTAATTCATGAGTATCAAAGTTAATATAATTATTGAGTGATCATTAATTCATGTTTATCAAACTGAAATAACATAGATATATCTTACTGATGAAATTATAAAAATTACACCGTGTTTTTATCTTATATAAAGTATAGTTCAATAACATATATTGTTGTTACATAAATCAAGGGTATGCTACATGTGCCTTTTATAGAATTTTATTGATTTGTGTCAATAACACGTGATAATATTTGGCATGAGAAGGTATTGGGTGCGGCAAGTTACACCAAAAAATTCGTGCGTCAAGTATATATGATATGCAGTATTTGATCAGGATATGTATTATTTGATAGAGGTTATGTGTTATTTAATATAGGATACTTACAGTTTTATTGTAGGATATGTATTGTTTGTTAAACGAATGTAGTAGTTGATACAGGATATGAACAATTTATCTTTGGTAGAGGATACTACAATTTGTTAGAGGATATCATCATATATCCAATAGAGGATATCGTCCAGCCTATAAATGATATCATAGACACAATTATAAATGATATCATATGGCCAATTGCAATGCTTACGTTCGTCCGGATCATCCTAGCGATTGCTGCATATTACGACTATGAAATATGCCAAATGGATGTCAAAACCGCCTTCCTCAATGGGATTTTGGAAGAAACTGTGTACATGACACAGCCGGAAGGTTTTGTTGATCCAAGAAATGCCGAGAAGGTATGTAAGCTTAAAAAGTCCATTGATGGACTAAAGCAGGCAAGCAGAAGTTGGAATCTGTGATTCGATGAAGCTATTAGTAAGTTTGGTTTCATCAAGAATCCAGATGAGTCTTGTGTCTACAAGAAGGTCACTAGAAGTGACATCACATTCCTAGTCTTATATGTTGATGACATATTACTCATTGGAAACAACATTAAACTATTAGATTTCGTAAAGGGGTGGTTGGGAAAGTGCTTTTCAATGAAGGACTTGGGAGAGGCACAGTACATATTGGGCATCAAGATCTATAGGGATAGATTTAAGAGGATGATGGGATTGAGCCAAAGTACTTATATAGATAAGGTACTGGCACGATTCAACATGGAAGGGGCCAAGAGAGGGCACCTACCCATGTCCCATGGCATAACTCTCAGCAAGAAACAGTGTCCACAGACACCTGATGAGCGAGAGAGAATGAGTCAGATTCCATATGCTTCGCTTATTAGATCGATCATGTATGCCATGATATGTACTAGGCCAGATGTATTTTATGCCTTGAGTGCTATGAGCCGATATCAATCAGACCCAGGAAAGGCGCATTGGACTGCGGCCAAGAATATCCTAAAGTACCTAAAAAGGAACAAGGATAAATACCTAGTCTATGGTGGCTGTAATGAGTTGGTTGTTAAAGGTTATACTTACGCGAGCTTCCAGACTGACAAAGACGACTTCAATTCGCAGTCGGGGTACATATTCTGCCTTAATGGAGGAGCGTTTAGTTGGAAGAGTGCTAAGCAAAGCACCACTGCAGATTCTACAACTGAAGCCGAATACTTGGCAGTTTGGATTCGTAAGTTCATTAGTGAACTAGGTGTTGTACCCTCAATTAAGGGTCCAATAGATCTCTATTGTGATAACAATGGAGCTATTGCTCAGGCCAAGGAGCCAAGGGAACACTAGAAGGTCAAACATGTCAAGCGGCGATTTCACATGATAAGGAATGGAAATCCAAGGGTGAAGTCAGAATTTGTAAGATTGGAACGAACGACAATGTGGCCGATCCTCTGACTAAACCTTTGTCTCAAGTGAAGCACAATAAGCACGTTGAGGCAATGAGAATCAAGCACATTGTAAATTGGCTTTGATTTCCCTGTATAGATGTTTTAATTAAAACTCGATGTCTTAATGTAAAATACTATGTTGAACCATTCAAATTTTGAAGCAATTAAATTTTTCTGCAAATTTATGATTACTCCATATCTATTTAATTGTGGTTAGAATTAAAGAATGAGTTCCGTTCAATTTATGAGAATATTCAAAATAGGGTATCAAGACCTGTTAAGTGAACATTGAATATTTTAATCGAAAATAATCCCTAATCAAGGTCATTTAAACAACGGATGATTAATGACTGCTTGAGATTAGTGTGTAGTATGATTTATAGCACCGTTTCTACAAGGACATGATAGTCATAAATCATTTTGCATAGGTACTAGTTTAGAACTGTACTGGATAAACCTTATGAGAATACTTTAAGAGATATCAAATCGTCATAAGTATATTTCTCATTATAGCTATCAGAATCTTTTTCCTCGACCATGAGTATTGCAAGTTCTCTTGTTTGAGTACTAGCCGTTTTGATGTTGTCAAACGTCTGTCGTAAATGGAGATTATAACGGCAACACTTAGGCGACTAAGGTCCTCTTAGTAAGAGAAGCCTACAGTACAAGACTGGGAATGTCCCCCTATTAACCGTAGAGAACATGTCTTTGTTGTTTACAAGACCTCTCGAAGAGCGAGACTGTGAAAATGCTCAGATGGATTTTAGAAATCATCTGTTTGTTGATAGTCAAACTCGGGAATCGAGAAACACTTCTGGACGTAATAAGGATGACGAAGAATCTTACCTTATAGTTCATGAAGAGACATTAAGAAACATAGGAAAAGGGCTATACACAAATTGTACACTTGTCCGGAAGGATAAGTGGGAGATTGAAAGGAATGGTGTCCTTCCAACAAGGGCATTATTCTGATAGGGTTCAGAATTATTAGAAAGCTAATTCTTTCAGTAAGGTTAAGTGATCGGAATGCCTAGGTGGAGGCCGTTTCCGATCAGTAATATTAATGTACAATTAATATTGCTGCTTAATCTTGACTGAACCCTTTGGGTAGAACCCAATCGAACAACCGATCCGAGACGACGAATCAATCCGAAGGATTTGAAGAGTCGTCAGAGTTTTACGAACAAAGACGTCGGATATCGAGCCTACAGCGTCGAGACCAAGCGTTGCAAGTCGAGTCGAATATAAAATTCGACGAGACAAGAAATCAATCAAGTTACAAGTTTGAGATAAGTAGTAGACTCGCATTTTGGCCTAGCCATGTGAGGGCTAGGCTATCTCGAGCTAGCATACGCATTACAATGCTAGGCGCACTAGGGCAAGCATGCTAGCTAGCCATCGCAAGCATCGCAACCTTGCGTGCGTGCTAGCATGACAAGCGCCCAGCCATCGCAAGCCTAACATGCATCGCAAGGCTAGGCCTTACTAGCATGCTAGGTGATGGCACATGGCTAGCCTAGCAAGCATCGCAAGGCTAGGCCTTGCTAGCATGCTAGGCGCTGGCGCACAACAAGGCCCAGCACCCATCGCAAGCATCACAGCCATGCGTGCTTGCTAGCGTGCTGGCGCCTAGCCATCGCAGCCTCGCACCATGCGTGCTAGCAATGCTAGGCATTGTTGCACACCATGCGTGCTAGCAATGCTAGGCATCGCTGTGCGCATGTGTGAGTGCTTCGCATTGCATCGCATAGCGCCATGCACCAGCCAAGCATTGTTCTAGGCATGGCGCGCTGTGCGTGTGAGCGTGTGCATGTGCGTCTATCTCGCATGGCATCGCACAACACCACGCACCAGCCAGCAGCATCACTGTGCGTGTGTGCGTGTGCGTGTGCTTCGTACAGCCTGGCCTAGCAATGGCGTGCCATGGCTGCTTGCTGTGCCTCGCATAGCATCAGCGCTAAGCATGTGTGGCTCGCTAGCAGCACGTATGCCTTGGCTAGCATGTGCAAGTGCACTGGCTGGCTGGCCAAGCTGCCCAGCCTTGGTGCTAGGCGCCAGCTGGCAGCCTTAGCAGCCAAGGCAGGCTGCCAGCCAGCCACTTGGCATGGGTGGTCCGGTTTAGGCTAGTGGGGACCAAGGCACATTAAATGCCTTGGGAAGGAAGGTGGTTGGTCCCCCCTTTGGTGGTCCTCACCTTCTCCCTCCCTTCCCCTTGCCACTTGTAACTTAATGATTAAATGCAATTTTGTTTTTGTTTTAATTAAAATAAAAATGGGAAAATTGCAATCTCCCACATTGATTGAGAATGGGAGTTCAAGGTTCATTTCCCTATAAATACCAAGGTTTTGGGATTTGGGAAGAACACTTGAGTGGAACTAAAAAGGCATCTCCTTAGAAAAGTGAGAAAACTTTAAGTTCGTAAAACACTAGTTTTTATTGGTTGGGTCCCGACTAGCCTTCAGGACTTGGACCGTTCGGGTCGGGTTCGTGGGTACGAGCCGTCGGAGACCTTCGCATTTGTGGGGTTCAGTTTTTTAAGTAAGAGCTCGGGATTCGAGCGAAGCACGTGCCAAGGGTAAGAATGTCTTTTCTTTCTTTTTTTAATTTGTTGTTTAATTTGTGATTACATGCTTAGTTGCCTTAATTAGTGGGCGGGTTTCCCTTCCGCGTAGAGTCGGACTCTACGAAACCCAACACATAATCTAAATTACCAAAGAAGTCCCGGAAGGAACGGACTCTACCTCAAACAAATAATTTGAACACTAGTATAAAGTTATTAAGAGACATCCGACGGGTAAACCAATATCATGTGAACTAGCATGTTTCCGATCACACAATCCCGGAACACCAATATACGGCCTAATGAGAGCATAATGTGACAGCACGTCAAGCTAACTCGAATTATGCATACAAAATTGACCTATCTCTCTCCAAACCACCTTTCATCAAACACGTCTCTAGGAAGAACATCAAAAAAATCCTAAGCATGCAATAAATACAAGTTGAGCACTTTTCCTTTATTATGCATCCAATAATAATCAAGATTTAAAAATATATCAAAAGTAATCAACAACCAAAAAAACACCAATCCTAAATATGATTTCCCAAATTCATCAACATCACAAAAAAAAAAAAATTAAATAAATAAAAAGATCATTGAGAATTTGAAACCATGACCAATCATCAAGTCTTCAATAACCATAAAGAGAATGAGACATAAACAAATTGCCTTCAAGATCACAAAGATCATAAAAAAAATATTCATCAACATAGTCTTTCAAACTACCCTTCAAAATCTGGAATAATAACATTTTAAACACCAAAAATCAAACCATCGACAAATCAAAATTTTCTCAAAAAATAAATCTGAATTTATTTGTTGTCAAAACAAAATATCAAACACTCCATAAAACCTAAAACCTAAAATCTCTATTACCAGGCTCTTGATATCAATTTGTTAAAATAGACGAGGATCAATTGATTTAAGTTAAGTGTTTGATAAGCGCGGAACATTGACAACAATATATAAAACTTAAATTTGAGATACATAGTGGAAAATAGATGAGATGAACACACAAATATACGTGAATCAGTCAACAATGACCATTCACACGGTAAGGGATAATATTTTCTTATTAGCTTTAATGGAGATAATCAAGAGAGATAACTAAAAGAGATACAACACTCTCCATCTCACAAAATCTCTCAAAAGTGGAGTTACATATTGACTTGAATTGATTAGGCTAATCAATTTTTTAGCACTTCTAATTGTCAACCCAACAAAACCTTATATAACATAAGAAAACCCTAAAGAAACCCTAAATTATTCCCCGAAATATCATTAGTAGTACCCGTTATAAACAAACCCGAAAATCAGAAGCAAAAACGTCTTCATTAGACTAGGCACAGGCGTGCTCTACATGGGCACGCCCGTGTCCCTTCCCCAGCTTCGACAATACATTGTAAAATGACCTTAACTTTCTCGTTTCTTATCGGAATTAGGTATATGACCTGTCATTGAAAATCTCTTGAAACAAGCTATCACCTCCAACTTAAATCACTTGAATATTACTTCTGGATTGATAGTGCGTTTGAAGTCTGCTCTTCCCCATTGCACTAGATTTCAAGTCACAATTAACACGATGTAATTCTTTTCATTCAAACAATTAAAATTTCTTATCCCCTTTTTTCACTTCCTTGATTAGTACACCACAGTATAAGAAAATTAAAATCATAAAATAGCCCTAAAACAAAATCTATTTAAGATCACCATGACATTAATGAGTTTTAAATGGATTAGTTTTCATTAAAATTCTAGCCAACTATATTGAATTACATAAATCCCTTTCCACCTTTATATTTCTCTTTTGCCCTTTGTTACGGGCTGCTTGTGCCCTTTGAATAATCGTCGGACGATTAATAATTGCACTCAATGACTGTTTAGTTGGTATGTGTTATAGTTGTTATTAATTTTGTGTTTTTGTCCATAGTAAATATAGGTCATTTTCAAACCAGTTGACAATCATCCCCTCAAAAATGACAAAACCAGAAACAATAAATCTAAATAAATATCACTAAGGTTAGTTGAATGTGCATTTTAACAATATCACTAAGGTTGAAGTGTACGGAACGATAAATTGATAGGAGCGTCAGCTCCTACTTATTAATCTTTGCAAGTTGGGGGTCGAATGAAGGAATAATGCAATGTAAAGATAAAGGCAATTTGCAAAAATTTATGACATGTTGTCTTGAACCAAATCCTAAAATTATGACATGTTGTCTTGAATCAATCACATATATAAAAGAGTAAGCTAGTTATTAATAAAGGACCACTTGAATTTGAATTAATTAGATAGATCATAA